>NW_006160193.1:4116668-4116909 GCF_000334495.1 Tupaia belangeri chinensis | reverse complement strand
GACGGGGGCGTCGACGCCTGCCGCGGCGCGCAGCCGGTCCGAGTCGTCGCCGCCCACCACCTCCTCGCGCGTCTGCACCAGGATCACCTCCTGGTGGTGGTGCACCTGGGTCGGGTCGTCGGTGACCAGCGGCTGCAGCGCGATCATGGGCGGGTGGTGGTGGTGATGGTGGTGGTGGTGGTGATGGTGATGGTGGTGGTCATGGTGGTGGTGGTGGTGGTGGTAATGGTGGTGGTAATGG
>NW_006160193.1:4108558-4115599 GCF_000334495.1 Tupaia belangeri chinensis | reverse complement strand
CGCGTCCCGCATCTCGCCGCGGGCTCTCTGGTCCCCGCGTCTCCGGGCGAGCGCAGGTGGGCGGCTCGCGGGGTAGGGCGCTGCGGGCTCTGCGGAAGCGCCGCGCGGAGCCCGGGGTCCACCGTTGGGAGGATGTCCGTTATTATTTTGCGACCCGCGGAAACCTGAGACGCAGCCGTTGGGTGCCTGCATCTCCGTGGATCTCAGAACCTCTGGGCCCGGCGGCTCCGTTTTTGCGGTCCTGCTATTTATTGCTTTCCACAATTTCCTTATGCGTTTTCCTTTCTTTGTGGTCTAGTCAATCATTGCTTCCCTTGCCCAGCGTATTCACCCATTTCTCACTTCCACGGACGCTCCTTTGTACGCCCACCATGCTTTGTACTTGTGTCATCACTGAAAATTCTGCCTTTTTTTCCCGTCGTCCATTATACCTGCAACAGAGCCTAGATTTTTCCTGGCATGAACTAGTGGCAAGTTAAACTTTACTGAATAAGATATAAATGCTTCGTAGTGCTTTTGTTTTTAATCTATCCTTCTGGTTGATCTGACAGTTGATTTAAAACAATATAAATAAAGGTTTCTTGATTTCTAGGAAAATCTTGAGAACTTGGGCCGGTGTATCTTTGTTGTGCTCATTTGGCCAGTTTAACGCCGGTGTGAATTTGTTGAGTATTTTCAACATTTACTCTTCCCTTTTGGCTTAATGTCCGTGCAGTTGAGGCCCATTATTATTCCGAATGGTAATATGTCAATTTCAGGTCCAACCTGTTAAAGGAATATCTTGATAACTGGGAACACATTAGGGAAAAGCTATGCATTCTAATCGAGGTGACTTTATAAATCTTAGTTTCTACTTATTTCTAAATGGCATTACACTTCATTTTTGGAACATTAGCATGAGGAGTGAGAAATTAGATCATTTTTGAACCCGAGTTTTAAAACCTGAGTAATTCCCCTTGGAGTTTCTGCACCCACACAGTTTGGCAAAGTCAAGTCTGCAGCATTAAGTCATTTCTGTCTTCATAGCTTATAAACTATGCATAAATACTTCATAAATGAAAACCAGTTGTGGGAGAAATTTTACGTGTCTTCGTTCTTTTTCCACTCTCCAGTAATTGATGAGAAAATATCTTTGAAAGTAGTTGATCCTTCCCATAGAAGTGGAGAGAAATAGGGGAAGTGCTCCATCAGAGACCCAGCTTCTGAATCATACATCTGTAGATGTTCACCATCAGTGGAGAAAGTCAAGAAGAGTTTCCCACTGTCAGTGTGGTGGCAAGAAGGCACTCAGGTGCTCCTGAACGCTGGAATTCTGCCACCTGCTCCAGGAAGGGTTTTGAGATGTACAGGGAACAGCCAACCTGTCAGGCAGGCCTCACGTTTCCTGAGGTGGGGGGACGACCTTGTGCCCCACCCTTTAGCTGTATAGTCGATCTCAGCCACACTCATAAAGTCTCTGTGTTGCGTTGACTCTAGCCTGCTTGTACTCAGCGGTGAAAAATAAAAGTCCACGTAAAAGCACAGGTAAATCGCCTCATCACAACCAAGGGACTCTATAAAGGTGGGGATAATTTCACCACCTTTATTTTCATCTGTTGGGAGAGTGCATTAAGCCAATGAGGGTTCTCTGATCTTTTGGTGTGTCCTGCTCTGGAAATAAATGATTATTGTTACATTGTGTCTTAGTTGAACTAATACTTTCTTATACCAGTATTTGCTTCTGTTATCTTCCCACCTGAGCAGAGGCTTTGATGTGACCTTGGCTGAGTAATTGCTTTTCTTTTTTTTCAAGAGGTTTTTGCCTTAGGGTTGGAGAGAGAGACAGACAGGCATAGTGAGAGGGAACTTGAGAAATCACCCTGGGGGGATGCCCACACCGTAATCCCCTTCTCCATCCTCCTCCTGGGATCTTGGGCATGTATACATGCACACACACACACACACACACACGGTATGATTTTCAAGCCACCGGTCCTGGACTCAAACCACGGTCAGCCATGTCGGAGTCCAGCAACAAAACCGCTAGGCCACTGATCCCAGAGTGATTGCTTTTTGATTCATGCAACAAAATGAGGTCACTAGACCATTTCTCAGTCATTTAAGTGTTTCATAAGTTCCAGTTTCCAACAAAACAAAGTCTACTGGGAAAATGTCAATAATTGTAGACAAAAGGAGAATATCGCAGGCATAGCGGTAGAACTTTCTAGAATTGCTGGGAGAAATGTGCCCACGGTCCCGTGGCAAGGGGGTAAAGGCAGTGATAGGTCCAGAGTGAGAGCTAGGCTCTCCTGCCTGCAGTTAGACTGCAAAGTCTCTAAGCTTGGGTGTCGGATACAGTCCATTGAGGTCCATGTCTGGTTTCCAGTGAAATGTTTAGAAAAATTAGGATGAAAATTCGTGTGTATGCATTTTAATTAGTTACCCTTACTTTGGAGATGTGCAAGTTACTTGAAAAATTGTAGCCTTGTGTGTGCCTCCTTAACTATCCTAATAAGAGGTATTCTTGGTGTGGAGTCTTTGAAATGTGGGAAATTACAGAGATACATCCCTGCCTCTGTCAGTGTATATAGTAGCAGCTTAAATTATGGTGACAGTCCCATGTGTACTTAGTCGGTGCAGGTCCAAGTGTCCATAAAGCTAATGCCATTTATAATTTGATTTTCTGTCCTTTACTTTTACAAGGTCTTCTTCAAATCTTTTTTCTTAAGCTAAGAGCTTTACTACAATGAATGAATCTGGTTATTGGCCATAAATAAAAGGAAACTTGAAATCTCGAGTAATAAATTAGCCTCCATTTTTCTCAACTTTGCCAACACAGTGCCCCTCCAGAGAAGAAGCCAAATCAACTTACTGGTACTGCAGTTACTGCTGCTGCCTGCCCTCCCCACCAATGAACGTGGACTGTGCCGTTGAACAGAATGAGCCGAAGGTTCTTAGCCCAGGGTAACGTTCCAGCCAGACTTGTTTTCCCCACAAACTGCTGTGGTGTGTAAATATAGGAAGTTGGCTTGCTCACGTATTTGTGTGTGTGAGGTTAGGGGCATGGTAGAACAGGAGGAGTTCAGGGGATTTGAGTTACTCTACAAGTGTGGGCAGCAACTTCTGATAGGGATTGTCGCTGTTGGTGAAGAGGTGTGCCACCCTGGAGCAGGTTAGGTGAGCCCAGCTGTTTGTCCCCTTTTGCTCAGCACCTGCTGTGCACGACCCAGAGGACAGGAAGGAGCTTGGACTGGCTTGGGCAACGCGGGATCACCTGTTGACATGGAGTCTGCAGGCCAGAGGGGAGACTGGCTTGAACAGGTGGTTCCCAAATGCTCACCTGATTCTCAGTTGTGAAGGCCCTAGAAGAGGGGAAAGTTGGGGGATAGACCTAGCCTGGCCTAGTGAGGTAAAGGCCTCCATAAGAAGAGATGGAATAGGGGCTAGCAAGTGGCGTGGTGGTTAAGGGGGCTGGACTTCCACATGGCTGACTGTGGTTCGAGTACCGGACCTGGTGGCCTGCTTTCTCACTTTCTACCTCTCTCTGGGTCCCTCTCTGGTCAAATTTAAATAAATAAGTAAAGTTAAATAAAAATAATTCTTTAAAGAAAAAGAAGAGGTGGGATGGCTGTGATAAAACTGAACAGAGCATTACACTTTGCCAGAGGGCACATGTACGTACATGAGACGGGGAGGGCTGAGAAAGCACCCCATGGGATAGGGCCATGCCACGATCCCTCCTCCATTTCTCCGTACTTCTGGGATTTGGGTGTGTACGCACGCACATATGTGCGCCTAGTGTCTTGTAAGCCACTGGGTCTGGAACTGAAGCCATGTGTTCAGCCATGTGGGATTCAGCTGCCCTGACTACCACACCACCTGCTGGCCCAACTGACCTTATAAATGTTAATTTTCATGTGAGAAAAATCAGGTGATAAATTGATAAAAATTGGGGACAGCCTATAGCTCTCAGCAGAAGGGCTGTAAGGGAGGGTGCAGATGGTGGTGAGTGGTGAAGTGCAACACTGCGAGGCTGACCCACAGGAAGGTTCCAGGTTTGCTTCTGGAGACATCTCAGCACTCAAGGCACGCTTGTGTTCGTGATCCGACTGAGGCTGGAGGTGAATCATGGCATCAAGACCCTGTTGGGGTGACTGTCTCTCTCTTTCTCATGGAAGAAGTAATTAAACTGTATAGGGTGCTGGATGGTTAGGGGCTGGATCCACCATGGCCAACTCTGCAGTTTGTGTTTCAGACTTGGCAGTTGAAAGAAGCCAGGCACATGTGCATGTGTGCCCAAAATCCCAGGAGGAGAATGGAGGAAAAGAGATTGTGAGTGAGGTGGACCAGAGGCTGTTTTTAGCCTTGGAAAATCAACACATTAACAAATGAATTCACTGAGACCACTACTGAGGATGGCTGAGATGTCCTCAGCACTGGGCTATTACTAATCAGGCCCTATGTTTTAATTTTTTTTTTTCTTTTCAAACGAGCCATTCCTTATTCAGAGTTCCCACCTGAACTGGGATTAATAGCCTAAATCGCTATTGCAGGCTGTGGAAGCCGGAGCCCAGCTACAAAGGCCCTTGGGGGAGTGCTTGGCTGTGAGACAGTGGGAGGAACAGAATGTGGGTCCTGAAACCTGGGCTCAGGTCCTGAAACCTGGGCTCAGGTCCTGCTCCTGCTGTACATCTGCTCAGTGGTCAGGGAGGCTTGGGGCTTGGCGCTCCGCAGCTGTAGAGCGGAATAATGGGGCTACAGAGTTTGAGTAACCGAAGGAGAGTGCCAGTCAGGTGTACAGTGGTTGTTGAGGAGGACAGTGTGTGTACCCTCCAGGGCTTGGTCGCTTCCTTCTTAACCTCGTTCCTAAGTGGACTGCTCCCACCTATGCACCTCGGCTTCTGTGTTCAGCTTTGCAGTCTGCCAGTGCTAACTTTAGGCTCATGCTTGTGGACAGGCCTCAGTGCTTACTTAGTTTCTTAGAGTGGGTGAGAACTCATTCCTGGCTAGGCCTTTTTGTTTTTTCTCTAGTTGATTTGCCCGTGGCAGTGTTAAGTTTTTGTTTATTTGTTTGTTTGTTTTCTTTGAGAGGTTTTTGCTATAGGGCATGTGCACTTGCCAGAAAGACAGAGACAGAGAGACAAAAAGCCAGAAATCATCCCCCTGGGGGGATAGCCATGTCACAATCCCTTCTCCTCCATTCTTCTCTTGGAATCTTGGGCATGCATGCACATGTACCTGGTTTAAGTCACTGGGTCTGGGACTCAAACCACAGTCAACTACATGGGACTCTAGCAACATAGCCATTACGCCAACTGCTGGTCCTCAGAGATAAGTTTTTAATTTTATTTTTAGAAATTATTTAATTTTATTGTTATTTTAATTTGCAATAGGACACATGTGCTCACCAGAGAGAGAAAGACAGAAAGAAAGTGAGAAAGCAAGCCACCAGGGCTGGAACTCAAACTGCTCTCAGTCATGTGGGAGTCAGGTTCCTTAGCTACAATGCCATCTGCTAGCCCCAAGTTTTTTTGTGTGTGAGTTAGGCCAAGAGTGAATGGGGACTAGCAGGTGGCATGGTACTTAAGGCACTTGACCGCCTGCATGGTTGACCACGGTTCAAGTCCCAGATGCAGCAGCTTGAAAATCATGCTGGGTGCGTGTGCATGCATGTCCAAAATCCTGAGAGGAGAATGGAGAAGGGATTGCGGTATGGCCATTCCCCCTGGGGGATGATTTCTTGCTCTCTCTCTCCCCAGTGAGCACATGTACCCCATGGCAAAAACCTACAAAAAGAAGTAGAATAAATGACATATTTTAGTGTTTACTGGGCCAACGAATAGCTCCACATTGGCGCTCTCTTTGGAAGTGTTCCTGTATCTGTGAGCCAGCTACTGTTGTCTTACTGGTCATTTTTTCCCCCTGTGACACTAAGGTGCTTTGGCCAGAGAGATAAACCCAAGAAGCCTTCACAAGGGTGTTGTCACAGTGGGGTTCAACAGCTGCCACTCGGAAACAGCAGCCCAAAGTGGGAGACAGGTAACAGGAAGACACACCTGTCTCTGCTCCCCTCTGAGTTCCAGTGTAGAGGGCCCCTATTCTTGGCTGGTGCATGCCGGGTACCATTTTTTATTTTCCTTTTTTTAAAATTTATTTACACTCATTCACTATACATCATTACAGCAAACAAAATGAGATTTCCTGAGGGGACCAGCAGTTAGTGTAATGGCTATGTCGCTGGACTCACATGTAGTTGATCACGGTTTGAGTCCCGGACTCAGTGGCTTAAACTCACGCCAGGCACATTTGCGTTCGTGCCCAGGATCCCGAGAGGAGAATGGAGGAGAAGGGATTGCAGCATGGCCATGCCCCTTGGGGGGTAATTTCTCGCTTTCTATCTCTCTG
Organism: Tupaia belangeri chinensis; assembly: GCF_000334495.1. Lineage (NCBI taxonomy): Eukaryota > Metazoa > Chordata > Mammalia > Scandentia > Tupaiidae > Tupaia > Tupaia belangeri. The sequence continues at coordinate 4,109,215 of NW_006160193.1, read as the reverse complement.
TCTCTCTGGCGAGCTCACGTGCCCAATAAAAAAAAAAAAACTGTCTCAAAAAAAAAAAAAAAAAAGAGAGATTTCCCATCCAGGATACACTGTAAATTGGCTCAATTAAGCACATCGACATATGTGTTATCGTCAACAAATAATTTTCCGTTTGTTTCCTGTAGATTTTGTTATGTTTGCCATCCTTGATTCCCTATCTCTCACTCTCTGCCGTGTCCCACCCTCCTCCCACACTGTCTCTGGTATCCATGGTTGCTTTCTACGCCTTTCCCCCCATTTTATTCATTCGCTAATGAACTTAATCTAAATACTTCTAATAGCAAGCGCAGCTGATATATACATATCCATGAACACAAGTCTGACTTTAGGCATAAACCTCAGTGAGTAGAATGAACATACTATAAAGTAGCACCTAGCTGGGGCTATATAGCTTACTGCAGTCATCAAATATGCATATTTTTTTAATTTCAAGAAAAATAGTTTTCGTGTGTTTTTTTTCCTCCTGAAACTTTATCTTTTTATTTTTTTATTTTTTTATTATTTTTTTTAAATTTATATATATATATTGTTAATTTATATATGTATATGTGTATATACATATAAAGACATTTTTCTTTTTTTATTTATTTATTTTTCCCAATTTATTTGCATTCATTA
>NW_006160193.1:4105685-4105965 GCF_000334495.1 Tupaia belangeri chinensis | reverse complement strand
GTGGTTTCCCATCCAGAATACACTGCATAGTGGCTTAATCATGTATGTTATCATCAATAATTTTCCATTTCTAGTTTCACATATGTATGTATATATGTGTGTATATATATTATTTATTTATATATATTCACCCCTATGTCTGACCCTCTGTCCTTTCCTACCCTCTTCTTACACTATCTCCCATGTCTACAGTCGTCTTCCATTCCTTTTCCCTCCACATTTTATTGATCCCACAATTTCTTACATAATCTAACTACTTTCAATAGCAAGTTCAGCTGGT
>NW_006160193.1:4102142-4105503 GCF_000334495.1 Tupaia belangeri chinensis | reverse complement strand
GCCGGACAGATAGGACAGAGAGACAGAAAGCGAGAAATCACCCCCCAGGGGGGATGGCCACAACACAATCCCTTCTTCATTCTCCTCTCAGGATCTTGGGCACGCATGCACATGCGCCTAGCGTGAGTTTTAAGCCACCGGGTCTGGGACGCGAACTGCAGTCGACTACGTGAGAGTCTAGCGACATAGCCATTACGCCAACTGCTGGTTCCCAGGACAAAAACTCTTAAAACTGGACAACAAAGCCTAGAAGAAAAGCAACAATATTTTAGTCAAAAGTCACAGACTCATGCCGGGTACCGTTTTAAACTTGGGAATTAAAGGACCAGCGTGGACATGAAGGACTTGGTTATGGCCTAAATCACAACATCCAGTCTACACCCGAGGAGTGGATTCGACGTGTCCCTCCACTATTTCATTTACGTGACGTGGTCAGTGTGGCAAGAATGCAGTTCCACATCATCTGAATGTTTTCCTGGTGGTTTTCTTACCAACCCATGCCAAAGGCAGGGCCATCCCACCGTGCCAGCCTCACCATGGACTTCTCACCCTCTCGTGTGCCTTGAAAGCCCAGTGGCTGGTCTGCAGTCTTCCAGACCATCCTTCCGTTGCCTTCAGCACCTCACCTCTGTGTTGTGACCCTCACGACTCCAGTTATCTTCATCTCCCCCGACCTGGCTCACCCCTCAGTCCTTGTTATTCCTAATTGCAGCGCCTCATTTTTTAAGAGAGATTTTTGCTATAGGTGCATGCGCTCGCTTGAAAGACAGTGAAAAATCACCCCCCGGGGGGCTGGCCATGCCGCAATCCCTTCTCCATTCTCCTCCCGGGACTTTGGGTACACATGTGCATACGCCCGGCATGTTTTTATGTTAATTCATTTTATGACTTCCATGAGCTGAGACACTGAAGGAGACAGCACCCTGCTGAGTCCAGACACTGCAGCCCACTCCAGCCTTGGGCTCTCGGGGAGGCCTCTGGGGCCAGCATCCCGTTCACCACTGTGCCGCCATCTGGGCCTTCTCCGAAACCTTGAAACACCCAACGTCCTAGCTTTTCTCACACCTTGTCTTCTCTTACCCTGTTACTGCCACCGAGACCTTTGGTGTCATAATCCCTCTTCCTTCCTTTCCCAGACCAGCCTCCTCCACATCCCGTAGTGCTACGTCTGGTGAAATTCACCCTCAGCTCAACCTTCTTTTGTGTCTGTGCTTCAGAGCCTTGGGTCTGCTGCGGGAACACCCTCTGGACATGTGGGCTTGCTCGAACGTGTTCGTGGGCTCCTGCATCAGCTGAGGGCCCACTGGCACCCGAGGGCTCTCTCTACTTGTCCTCACTCAACCTCCCTCCGCCATTTCGCTCAGCAAATTCACCGGATTACTTGCCTGAAAGTCCTTTACAGAGCTCTTGTACTTGTCCATCCTCCGGCCCCTCGGGTAGCCCGATTCCAGCCCCTTCTTCCAGAAGATTGGAGGGTCTGGCTCATTCCCTCAGCCGACTGTGCCTACTCTGCTCTGTGAATTAAGCAGCCGAGAGCTGATCTCCTGGGGCCGTGTGGCCCCACCAAGCTCGGGCGAAGAGGACTGCCGTTTTCCCTGGCTCTGGTTCTTTCTCTTCAGATTCGTTCTCCCCTGCCCTTATAGACTCTGGGTCTCCGTTACACTGTTGTTTGGATTCCGTTTCTCAGCCAGGCTTCCTGCACCCGGCCTGTGCTTGCTCTGCACAATCCACGTGACCCGGGCGCTGCGTCCTCTGTTGTGCCCCAGCATGCGAAGCCCCCCCACTTCCTCATCCTTCTGGCACTTGGCATTGCCCTTGCCCATCCTGGGATTCCTGCCGGAGCTGTCTTACCTGCTCGGCCATTTTCCTTGTCTTCCCCACCTCCTCACTTCAGACTTGGCCTCCGTGCCCTCTCCTGGTCTTGCACACCCTCCTGGGTCATCTGTACATGCTCGTGGGGCACCTCGAGCTCAAGGGGCCACACAGGCACTGCCCTTCACTCTCTGCCCTGGGCCTCTTGCTCTCCAGCAGCTGCTCTTGCAGTCGCACCAGTGCCCGGGACTGACCCCTGGAAGTCAGCTTATAGACTCCTCCGGCTCCCTGCTGCCCGTATATAGCCACCAGATCTGGGAAGTTGCCCTCCTGATTTTTTTTTTACTAAAATAGAGTAAGTGCACTCACTGGGGAGAAAAAGAAAGAAAAATTGCACTCCACCTCACCATCTACCCCCAGAAGATGAGCATGCCACAATCCCTTCTCCATTTTCCTTTTAGGGTTTGGACACGCACACACACCCTAACTGTAATCCTAACCCTAACAAAACAGGAGCTTTTTTTTTTTTTTTTTTTAATGTGTTTTTGCACACACATCTGGCATGATTTTCAAGCCACCACATCCGGGACTTGAACTTTGTAGTCAGCCATATGGGATCCAGTCTCAACCTCCATGCCACTTGCTGACCCCCCTCTTCTGACTCTTAACCCCAGGCCTGCTGCTGCTGTCCTCACGCAGACCCTGGCTCTCTCGCACACCTTTGCCAGCCAGCTGCTCTGCCTGACTCCAGGCCTCCCCACGGCACTCCTGAATGGTTTGTGAATGAACACGTGCCCACATCTCCCTCTGCACACTCAGGGCTTTTGAGGGTCTCAGGATAGTCAGCTCTTCAGTAAGGCATTCCCTAGCCCTCTGGCCTGGTTCTCTTTCCCGCTGCTTCCAGGTATATGCTCCACACTAGCCCACACCTAAGCTTTCGGCCTGTTCTTTTCCTCGCCCTAAAATGCCCTCTTCCCATCTCCGTGTGCTTACTCTTCCAAGGCAGCTCAGGTGACCTCTAGGAAGCTCCTTGGAAGGGCGTTCCGTAGCATCGTGCCCCAAGTGGGTGGCTGGGTGATTTCTCACTTTCTGTGTGCACTTTATGATAAGCATGCCATTAATGTTCTGCTTCCCACAGAGGTGCACGTTCCTGGAGGGAGGACAATGTCTCCTTTGCCTCTTGTTCTCCGAGGGAAAAGAGCCCGCTTGGCTCTGGACCAGGGTGGGCTGGCCCGCAGCGGTACCTGGTGGTGCTAGTCCTGTGTGCTCCACCACCACCTAGTGGCTGTAGGAGGAAGTCCACAGTCTCTGCTCTGGGACACATGATAAACAGAAAGACAGCTTTGCCTTTCCTTGAAGTGTGTTTTGTTCTTCACAGTACAGTGTGTGTACACATGTGAGACTGAGTGAGAGAGAGTTCATCCGTGATCCAGCCCGTTGGGTCCAGGACACAGGCATGTGTGTCTGGCATGTTTCAGGCTTCCTGGGCCCCAGGATTCAAAATGTGGTCCCCAGGTGAGATCTGGCTTCTCTTGAGCAGCGCATTCCT
>NW_006160193.1:4099576-4102111 GCF_000334495.1 Tupaia belangeri chinensis | reverse complement strand
TGCGACGTGGAGCCAGCCCAGGAGCTTTGAAGCCAGCCATGGGTTGGTAACTCAGTGCTCCGAGGGGAGTTTCTCACCTTCTCTAGGCCAACTTCTTCATCCTTAAAAATAGGAATATTACCTTTCAAATTTGTTGTAAAGTTAGATTAAAATAATATGTACGTGGAGGCCAACAGATAGTGTAATGGTTACATTACTGGACTCCCACATAGTCAACTGGGGTTCGAGTCCCAGACCCGGTGGCTTCAAACTCACACCAGGAGCACATATGTTCATACCCAAAATCCCATGAGAAGGGATTGTGGTGTGGCCATTCCCGCGGTGGGTGATTTCTCACTTTCTCTCTGGTGAGCACGTGTGTTCTATAGCAAAAATCTCTCTCTAAAATAATAATAATAATAAGTACAAGGCTCCTGGCATGTAATAGATGCTAAATAAGTTTCCTTGTCCCTTACTGGTTTTCTTTCTGCTTTACCCTGACACACACACACACACACACACACACACACACACACACGGTCTCTCAGAAGCTTCTTTGTGGCTATGCCTCTCCATGTTCCATGTCTTCGTGTACCCTCCCCCATTCAAGGATGCATTTCTCGTACCCACTTACCTGTACATGCAGACCTTGCCTCAGAGCTTGTCCAGTTAGAAGGTATTCCCTGGTTTCCTGTCTTCCCACGTTATTATTTCTAACTTACTACTCAGCTATCTTTTATTTATGTGTGTGTGTGTGTGTGTGTGTGTGTATATAATTTGCATGTGTATTTATGTATACACATACATATATACAGACACATACACATTATTTAATTCAATTTGGTGGTTTTGTTTGTTTGTTTTTGTATTTATTTATTTTTTAGAGTTTAGGATTTTTAAAAATTTGTCCTAAAGTCATCGAAGCAAAAATCATGATAAAACATTCTGCTTTCCTTTACAATTGCCAAATGCAAAAATAATAATAATAATAATAAATAACTTTGTAGAAAAAAATGGTTTTGTGCATGGGATGAAACAATATAAATTCAAAACTTACAGATAAGGCTTAGCTCTATCGCTCATCTCTTTAAAAAGTTTATATGAATATCCAGTCAAAACCATCAAGAGTATCTCCCTTGAAACGTTGTTTCTATGGCTTTCCAAGTAGACCCCAGGGCTGCACAATGTCTGGGAATGTCCTCAGAAGGTTCTGCCAGGGATCAGGTACCAGAGTAAAAACCCCAGAGTCCTTTCTTTCAAATGGAAGAGGGAAGACAGAGGGACAGAGAAAACTATTCAAACTTTGTCTTCTTTCCTTGTGGCTTGTGGTCTCCTCCTCCTCCTCCTCTGCCTCCTTGGAAGCTACCTCGCCCTCCAAAGCCCCCTCGTTCTTTGCCACCAAATCCACCTCTGCCTCCTCTGCCTCCACCTCGACCCCCGAAGCCACCTTCACACTTAGGCTTGGCCCAGTCCAAGGTAACTTTGTTTCCATCAATTTCACCATCTTCCATGGCCTCCTTGGCAGCTTTGGCATCTTCCTCACTGTCGAAGTCTACAAAACCAACCCCTTTGGAGAATCCTGTTTCCCAGTCAGTGACTACCCTTGTACAAACAGAGCCGTCAAAAGACTCCTTTAATGTCTCCTCAGTGATATCCTCAGACAGATCTTTGACAAAAGAGTTTTGGAGGGCCAACTTTTTGCATTAGGTGATCTCCTGGGTCCTTGCAGCTCCAACCTGATGACTCTGCCTTCAATTTCCCTTTTATTACAGGAATTTAAAGCTGCTTTAGTGTGTTCAAATGAAGCAAATTCTTTTTTTCTCGGGGAGGTTTTTTTTGTTATAGGGCGCATGCGCTCGCCAGAAAGACAGAAAGAGACAGAAAGCGAGAAATCACCCCCCAGGGGGGATGGCCACACCACAATCCCTTCTCCTCCTCCTCCTCTCGGGATCTTGGGCATGCACGCACACGCGCCCAGCATGAGTTTTAAGCTACCGGGTCCAGGACTCAAACCATGGTCGACTACGTGGGAGTCCAGCGACATAGCCATTAGGCTAATTGCTAGTCCCCAAATGAAGCAAATTCTATAAATGCATACCCTTTAGATTTGCATTTTGGCTCTGAGGCACTTTGATAAAAGATGCCTTCTCAAATACTTCCTGAAGTGTTTCTTCAGTTGCATTGTAGGAGAGGTTGCTCAAAACCAGAGTTTTTGATTCACCACTCCAAGTGCTATTCTTTCCACCTCTATAGTCTTGATTTCGACCTTTCTCTCCAGTGTAGTATAGAGAAATAGACCGCCCATCAATCTCTGTTCCCTGCTTTTCTTCAAAGGTTTTCTCTGCATCAGCTTCTGTCTTAAATTCAATGTAGGCAATCCCTTTACTTTTTCCATCTTTGCTGATTATTCTGATTTCCATGGCATCTTCAAATACTTCTTTTAATTCATCTTGAGTGACTTTGTAGGGGAGATTTTTGGCCAAAAGTGTTCTTGCATCTCGATCTCTTATTGTTTTTTCCTTTTGGTTTCTCCAGTTTAATTTCATTGCCAAAGAC
>NW_006160193.1:4084142-4098859 GCF_000334495.1 Tupaia belangeri chinensis | reverse complement strand
CCTTTTATCCTTGAGATCCTACCACCATCTTTGCTGGAGTTGTGGCAGCCTTCTTACCTTTTTTCTGAGGGATGATAACCTCTTCTCCACTGCTGTCATCTTCATTTTCTGACATTTCCTCATCTTCACTGTCTTCTACCTCCTTTGGAGGAGGAGCCATTTCTGGGGGGGTCACCTTGATTTTTACCAGCCTTAGCGAGCTTCACCATGATGATGGCTTACGACGGCAGAGTGTGTGACGGGCGGGTGGTACAGATGAGTCTTGAGGAACTCCAGCGAAGTTGATGGTGGCCGCGAGCACTGAAGATCCCGGAGCACGTATGCTCGGCAGCCAGCTACAGTTTGAGACTCTGTTTTTGTTTTTGTTTTTGTTTTTTTGACAAGAGAGAGACAAAGAGAAAGGGAAAGTGAGAAAGCAAGCCACCAGGTCCAGGACTTGAACCATGGTTGGCCATGTGGAAGTCCAGCACCTTAACTACCACATGCTGGCACCTCAGCTATTTTATTATAATTACAGATAGTTAAGTGGGTTGGAAACTTCTGAGAAACAGGGATATATCTTGGACATTTTTGTAGCTTTCCGTGGTTTTGAGCATGCAGGGCATGGGCCATGAAATAAATGGTTGTTTAATGGAGATTGGGGAGGAGAGGAAAATGCTTCTCCCCTGGGCAAAGTCATGTTGTCAGAGACTTAAAAGAGTCAGTCTCACCGAGAACTCTGAATTTTAGCTTACTTCTCCTTAAGATTGTTTTGAGTAATAGAAATTTCCACATTAGTAAGCAAGTAAACAAATGCCTGGAAAGTAGACATGATTCTAGAAAATTTCTTTCATGGCCAACTGGTGGTATGGTGGTTATGGCAGCTGAATCCCTGCCTGACTGCATGGTTTAAGTTTGGACCTGGAAGCGTGCAAAACACATCAGACATGTGTGCCCATGTGCCCGAAATCCAGAGAAGAGAATAGAGGAGAAGGGATTGTGGCGTGGCCATCTCTCCTGGGGCGCTTTTTCACTTTCCCTCTCTCATGCACGTGCACACAAGCACACAGGCCTTATAATGAAAAAGAAAGGAGAATTCATTTCAAACACAGTGAAGATACTACTCTTGGGACTAGTTTATGTGAAGGAAATGAAGCGTATTGTTATTGTTTGCGCCATACTACATGAAAGTGATGTGTATTTCTAATTATTTTCTCAATAGGATATTCCGAAAGGAGTTGGTGCTAAGGAAACCCTTGAGCTGGACTGTGCCTTGGAAAGGTGATCTCATTTTAACCTGTTCAGATGTAGCTGACACGACCTCTCACCCAACTCTCAAAGCCAGGAGTGCTGCCCATATTAAGTCCTGTTACAAGGATCGCCAACAGAGGGATTCATATGTAGACCGTTTGGGGCTAGCCAGTGGCATGGGAGTGTGGATCCCATATGGCTGACTGCCCGGTTCAAGTCCTAGACCTGGTGACCTGAAAAACACATTTTGTGCATGTTTTTATTTTGTTTTTAAAGAGGTTTTTCTTAAAGGGTACATGCCCTCACCAGAAAGAGAGAGAGAGAAAGCAAGAAATCACCCCCAGGGGGGACGGCCATGCCTCAGTCCCTTCTCCATTCTCCTCTCGAGATCTTGGGCACTCATGCACACACATCCAGCATGAGTTCAAGCCACTGGGTGCGTGACTTGAACCGTAGTTGACTACATGGGAGTACAGTGACATAGCCATTATGCCAACTGCTGGTCCACTGTGTGCATGTTTTTAAGTGCCTGCAATCCTGACAGGTGAAAGAAATTAAGGAGAAAGGATTGTGGCATGATCATCCCCCACGAGGGATGATTTCTCACCTTCTCTGACTCTCTGGTAAAGGCATGCTCCCTCTTGCAATTTTTTTTTTAATAAGACTGTTTTCTGTCTAAATGAATGCCAATTTGATGGCTATATTAATCCAGTAGTTTGCAAGTGATGGTGCTACTTGTGTGACAAGCAGATGGGATGTTGCAGGGATCTCACACACTTCTTTTCCAGTTGTTAAATAGTAATTTCCCTTGACTCTGCTCAGCCTTTCTTTTTCCTTCAGACCATTGAGTTTGAGATGCAAAGCTCTCTAGATGAGAGAATGGGACTTCTATTTATGCTGCTCCTAAATTGTAGCTGCCCCCAGCCGTAAGCTCACACTGTCAAGCCATGGTAGTTCTCACCTCCTTCAGGGTGCAGAGGTACATGCAAGCTGCTGCTAGTCCTCATGCCTGTATAGCTCTTCAATCCCATTTCCCCATGCCTGCCAGCAGGTGGCATGGTCACTAAGGTACTACTGGACTCCTATGTGGCCAACCATGGTTTGAGTACCAGATCCGGTGACTTGAAAATAACGCCAGGCATATACCCAAAAATCCCAGGAGGAGAATGGAAGAGTAGAGCTTGCAGTGTGGCCATTCCCCCGAGGGGCGGTTTCTCACTTTTTCTCCCTGTCTCTCTCTCCAGTGAGCACGCATGGCAAAAACCTAAAAAAAAAAAAAAAAAAAAAAAAAAAAAAAAAAAAAAAAAAAAAAAAAGAAAAGAAAAGAAAAAAAAACATAAAAACCATGTTTCCCATTCCTATATTTGCACTGTTGTTTTGGGGTAGCCTTTATGTTACGTAGTAATGTGGCATGTAAATCTTCAACTTACTAGATACGTCTGTCCTGGGGGTCTATTGATATGGGTGAGTGTCTTGGCTGTCATCCAGCATATTTATTACCCTGCCACTTTAATAACAGTAGCAGCTGTCATGTAGCCCTTGCCACGTGTAAGGCATTAGCTCATGGAAGGCACAGGTCACAGGTATAGGCACTGCCCACTGCCTGTTAGCATGCAGGGGTGAACAGAGGTGTGTGATGTGTACACCTGTAATCCTGGCCCACTGGGAGGCTGGGACAGGACGGTGCCACAGCAAGACCCTGTCAAAAAATACCTGTCTCTCTTTCCTAGTGAGAAGGGAAAGATAGTTCCAGGGTGCCTTTCAACTTAGTGTAAACTTGGGTTAGCTGTCACAGATGCGTCTGGAAGCAGCAGGGAGCAGTTGTACACGCTGCTGCGTCCCGTGTCTGTGCGCACTGGCTAAGGAAGCCCTGTGGGCCCGTGTCCATCGCTTCAACTCCTGCCCAGCTCACTTCACCCAACAACCATGTTCCCTCCTTGACAGAGCCCCCTTTTTGTCTTTTCAGGTAGCAGGAGGAATCTGAGGGCAAGAACATGGCTACCTAAGCGACCATGGCGGTCTTGCTGCCTTTTCCAGTAGTGGATGTAGGGAGCAGGAGTATGCCCAGTCTGGCCAGTGAAGTGTAGACGGAGGTGTGTGCTGTTAGACTGACTTCTCTTCCCAAGTAAAAGGGCAGACTTCAGCAGAAGACAGCCCCTCTGCTTCCTTCCTGCCCGAAAATCTGTGGTCGTTAGGGCTGTGGCAGCCGTGTCGTGACTATGGAAAAGGCCAGGAGAACGACGGTCATTGGTCAGGCACTGCCACGCGTCGGCTTGCTGCTACCCAGTGCTGGTGTGGGAGCCATGGGACCAGGGCGCTGCCGCTTGCCCAGGATGACCCCTGACTGCTACTGACTGGGGTTGGATGGACATGGTTCCCTCTGAAACGAGGGTGGGGGAATGGGCGTGTTACTCTTCTGTGTGTCAGAAGTGTTTTCTCCTGGGAGTCTTGTCCTCTATCCTTGTGGAACCCACAGAATACCAAAGGCCATCAAATTTATAAATGGCTTTAATAACATGAGAAAGTGCTATCATAGGGGCCAGCTGGCATGGTGGGTAAAGCCTGCCGAGTCCCACGTGGCTGATGGTGCAGTTTGGGCCCCAGACACGATGGCTTGAAAACAGGCTGGACACGCATGCGTGCTAAAGTCCCCCCAAAAGGGGAGAACCGGAGAAGGTGTTGCGGTGTGAGCACCCCCCGTGGGATGCTTGCTTTCCTTCTCTGGAAAGTACGTGTGCCCTACAGCAAATTTAAAAAATTGCTATGATAAAATAAGCAAAGCATGGAAAATTTATGTATATAATATCATCTCAACTTTTTTTAAAAAGAAGAATGATTTATTTAGGGACCAGCAGATGGTGTGATGGTTACATTGCTGGACTCCCACACGGCCAACCACAGTTCAAGTCCCAGACTCAGTGGCTTGAAGCTCATGCCAGGCACATGTGCATACATGCCCAAAATGCTGAGAGGAGACTAAAGGATTTTTATTGTGGTAAAATACACATAATAAACATATAATCTTAGCCATTGTAAATGCATAGTTGGCTGGTATTAAGTACGTTCGTGTTGGGCCTAGGCCGTGGCATAGTGGTAATGCAACTGGACCCACATGAAAGGTCCCAGGTTCGTGTCTTGACCTCTCTGAGCATGCCTGGCATGCATTCATGCCTGTGATCCAGGCCGGCTAAGACTCAGGGTAGGTGGCAGTGCAAGGACCCACTGGGGAGACCTGTCTCTCTCTCTTACTCATGAAAGAAAGAAATGAATAAACCAGAAAAAGTAGGCCCATCCTGTGACCTGGCGGTTGAGGAGGCTGGATGCTCCATGGCCAACTATGTGGTCCGATTCCAGCTGGCAGCTGTACCAGGCAGGTGTCCATGCATGCCCAAAGTCCCAAAGGGAAGGAGAAATGGAGACGGTGTTGTGGTGTGACCACCCCCATGAGGGGATGCTCACTCTGTCTCACACACACACACATACACACTCCCCTACCCCAGGGAGTGAATGCTCCCTTTTGCAAATTGTTTTTTTAAGAGAGATTTTTGCTAGAGGGTATGCAGGCTTGCTAGAGAGTGAGAAATTACTCTCCAAGGAGATGGCCACACTGCAATCCTTTCTTTATTCTCCTCTCAGGATTTTGGGTACACACCCACATGCACCCTGCATGAGTTTTATGTATTTATTGGAGAAATTTTTCCTATAAGGTGTGTGTGCTTACCAGAAAGACAGGGACAGAAAGCAAGAAATCACCCCCACAGGGGGATGGCCACATCACAATCCCTTCTTGATTCTCCTGTCAGGATCTTGGGCACGCATGCACACGCACCTGGCTTGAGTTTAAGCCATTGGGTCCAGGACTTGAACTGTGGTCAACTACATAGGAGTCCAGCAACATAGCCATTATGCCATCTGCTGGCCCCAACACCCAGCATGAGTTTTAAGCCTTCCTGTCTGGAACTCAAACCTTGGTCAATTACATGGGAGTCCAGTGGCATAACCATTATGCCATTTGCTGGTCCCCACTCTGGCAATTTCTTTTTGGAAAGAATTATTTTACTTAACTTCGTTTCTTTATTTTAATTTGACCAGAGAGGGATATGAGAGAGAGAGAGAGAGAGAGAGTGTGAGAAAGCAAGCCGCCAGGTCCAGGACTTGAACTGGGGTCGACCATGTGGGAGTCCAACACCCTTAAAACCATGCCACCTGCTGGCCCCCCTTTGGCCAATTTTAAAAGAAGAAAAAGAAAGTACATTTGTATTGTACAACTGTCACTACTCACCGTCTCCAGAATTATTTTTATGTTTTAAAGAATTATTTAATTTGACTGTAGAGGGACAGAGCAAGAGAGAGAGAGGGAAAGTGAGATAGCAAGCCACCAGGTCTGGGACTTGAACCACGATCAGCCATGTGGGAGTCCAGTGTCCTTAATCACCATGCCACCTGCTGGCCCCTAGAATTATTATTTTTAATTTATTTTAAAATTTTGCTACAGGGTGTGTACACTCACCAAAGAGATACAAGGAGAGAGAGAAAGTGAGAAAGCACCTCCAGGGGGTATGACCACACTCCGTTCCCCTCTCCTCCATTCTCCTCCTGGGATGCTGGGCACTTACACACACACCCCAAATCTAAAACTCGAACTGCCGAGTCGCCAGCCACCATAACCACCACACCACATGACTGGCCTTCCAATTTTTTTTTTAAAGAATTATTTTTTATTATTATTATTATTTAATTTGACCAGAGAGAGAGGGAAAAGGAAAGTGAGAAAGCAAATGACCATGTGTGGGACTCCAACTATAGCTGGCTAAGTGGGAGTCCAGCACCTTAACTACCATACCACCTGCCGGCCCCTCCAGAATTCTTTTTATCTTGTAAGCCTGAAACTATTGTATTGAGTTGTCAGAAAAGTCACGATGCATTTTTGCATAGAAAAACATGAAAAATATGTCATGGCTTTTCCAAGGACCCAATATGTACTCATTAGACACCAACTGCTCATCCCCTGCTCTGAGCCCCAGGCAACCTGCATTCTACTTTCTGCCTAAGATTCGGACTCCCCTCGGTGTCGCCTTCGTGTAAGTAGGATCACGCCAAGTTTGGCTCTCCGGCTGGCTTATTTAACCTCGCGTGCTGCCCTCAAGGTCCGTATTGAAGCACGTGTCAGAACTCCCTTTCTTACTCCGCTCACACTTGGATTCGCAGTCCTGGTATGGGCGTACTGCACTTTGTTCATCTGCCATTCGTCAGTGGGCGCTCGGCTGCTCACGCTGTTAGCCAGTGTGAGGCACACCGCCGTGAACATGGGCACACGTCAACGTGTGGGAGCCACACCATTTGGAAGGTGTGCTCCCTCCCGGCCCTGTCTCTGACTCTAAGAGATTGGCTGTGGCCAACTGTCATGTCTCACCACCAGAAGGAGAAGCTGGTCTCCGAGTGAAACCTCGTGGTGTGGTCAGGGATTGACTGCACTGTGGTTACCTGAGCTCCAAGCTCTGCCTGCTTCCAGTTTCCCCCTGCACTCCTAGGTAGGGGTTTCGAACTGCACCTGCTCACCTGCCGCATGTGCGCCAGCACCCCTCGGCCTTGTCTCTGACACCATCTCATATCCCAGGGCATTCCCTCCCTACTCCAGTGCTGGAACTGTCAGTCTGTGCGCCCAGCGAGCTGTCCGGAGGCCCAGAAAACCGGGTTACTGGGTGCGAGTCAGAACTTGAGTCTCAGAAGGCCCCATTGCTGTTTTTTGCACCATCTTTTCCTTAAGTGCGGCCTTCCGGAGCCGTGGAACTGCAGGGGCTCCCCTGCCCTCCTGTCGGTCCCTCTGCTCTGATGAACTCTGGTCACCTGAGGTCAGCTCCTGGACCTGCCCTCCCTCTGCTCTGGAGATGTCCTCAGCCACAGCTGCCCTGCAAGACTTCCTTCCTGTAGCCCGCCAGGTGGGCCTTTGTGTCCCCGAGTGCTGGCCCCTCTGCCTTGCCTTCCACCGGGAAGGTTTTCCTCCTCAAGCTCAGCCTCCACCTCCGGTGCCACCTCATCACTGTCCCAGTCCAGCACAAGCCTCTGCTCGCTTGGAGCATCTGATCCCTCTGATGAGTATGGGTTCGTTACTCAGCTTTCGGCTTCAGACTGTGCGTGCATGTGCATGTGTACGTGCGTGTGTGCGTTCTGCTTCTCCCTCCCTCCCTCCTCCTGTCTGTGTGCTCGTTCCGTGACCGTGATGTAAGGAATGGGAGGACACACAGTTACGGTTACCTTAGGGGAGGAAGAGGGGATGGAGACAGCACGAACTCGGAAGCTGTGTGCAGAAGGGGTTCAAGGCCCAGAGTGAGGGGCCTGGCAGCCACCTCTGGTTGCTAGGAGCCAGATGTGAAGTGCACGGAGGCTGTCCAGCTGGTCCAGGCTAGGTCAGGGAGCCGGGCTGCGTTCCTGCCGCAGGTCTGGCCAGGCGGCACAGTGGCCGTGATTGCGGGAGGAAGCGCAGAATGGCAGCTGGGCTGCTGTCCCTGTCTGCATTGACACCACCTCCCGCCTCCTGGGCCCTTGCAGGGTCAGTGCACCAGCTCTCCCGTCTCCTCAGTTCTCTCCCTTTCGTATCTCCTCTCCCACTCTTCCTGCTCCCCTCTCCATGGCTCGTTCTACCTTTCCCGCTCCCCACAGAAGCCCTGTCTCCACCTGACTCCCTTAACAGAGCTAGTGGAGAGCTTTCAGGCTCCTGTTTGTTAGTGTGGCTTTAGGGGTTATTAACCAAGTCAGTAGGGGCCCAGCAGGAGGGGTGGTGGTTAAGGCACTGGATCCTCATGTGGCAGACCACAGGTCAGGTCCTGCAACTGGTGGCTTGAAAATCATGCTGAGTGAGTGTGCACACGTGCCCAAAATCCCGAGGAGACTGGAGAAGGGATTGCAGGTGGCCATCCTCCCTGGGGGATGCTCTCTCACTTTCTCTCTGTCTCTGGTGGGCCCATGCATTATATGGCAAAAACCTACCCCCCAAAAAAAAAAAAAAAAAAAAAGCCAGTAGATGAAGTGTACTTTGGGCCTATTTTTTCAGGAAGAAATTTGAGCCAGTGGGCTTTGATTTCTTTCCCTGTGAATCATGGATCTTCCGTAGGAAGGCTCTGAGCTACAGGGTGGGCAAGTCCAGAGCCTCCCGCATGCCACATGCACCCTGCTGGGCCCTGGGCCACCTACCCTCCACACAAGCTTGAACCCTGGGGTGCTCTGTCCTCGGCCCTACGGGCCAGTGAGATCAGGGTTAAACTGAGTTCCTTTGGTCAGACACCCGGCTGAGAAGGTTGAAGGAAGGTGTGTTAATACAGTCCTTCCAGCATCCTGTTTGCTGGCAAGCCGGTGCACAGAGCCTGCACCTCAGCTTCAGGGGGACGGGGCAGTCACCACAGCAGTGGGCATGTGCTTGTCTGACCCCTGCCTCCACGTGGCTGCAGCTCTTGCTGAGCTCAGCCAATTCAGGGATGGCCTCCTGACCCCCTTCCTGACAGGCTGTCTCTGGTGGGCCAGGCACTCTCCATCCCCAGCCCACGGTTTCCACCCGTGCAGTGGTGTCCAGTTGCTCCTTCCCTGTGTTAACCTCGGCTGTTTACAATCCTGAGTGTAGTTTCCTGCATTCAACCTAGCACACAAGCCCTGGGTTCACCTCCCTCACCCCACACACAGCCCCTGGTGCGTGTGCGTGTGTGTGTATATATAAACATATACACATACATACTTAAGAATTATTTATTTTATTTAATTATTTCTTTATTTATTTAATTTATGTTTAATCTGACCAGAAAGAGAGAGAGAAAGGAAATCGCTGCAGGTCTGGGACTCGAACCATGGTCATCCAAGTGAGGGTCTGGCACCTTAACCACCATGCTACCTGCTGGCCCCCGCCCCTGTTTTTTTTTGGAGGGGTTTTCACTATAGGGGGCGTGTACTTGCCAGACAGACAGAGAGAGACATAGAGACAGAAAGCGAGAAATCACCCCCCAGGGGGGATGGTCACGCCGCAATCCCTTCTCCTCCATTCTCCTCCTGGGATCTTGGGCACGCATGCACACGTACCCGGCGTGAGTTTTAAGCCACCGGGTCCGGGACACGAACCACGGTTGACTACGTGGGAGTCCAGCGACATAGCCATTACGCTGACTGCTGGTTCCCACCCGCCCCTGGTTTTTTAAAGATGAATCTAGGCTGGCCTGTAGTACAGTGGTTAAGTGCTATGCATACAAAGCCAGATCCCACATAGCTGGTCATGGTTCAAATCCTGACCCTGAATGCTTAAGCACAGCGAGTGCATGTGCATGTGTGCCCAAAGTCCTCATGGAATGGAGAAATGGGCAAAAGAAGATTGATATGACCATGCCCCATGGGGGACACAGGGGTTATGCCTTTTCTCTCTGGCAGTTCAAAAAAAGATGAGCCCAACCATGGAGTTCTTTTGCTTAAAACCCTTCATAGGTTAGCAGTTGGCACAGAGGTTAAGGTGGTTGGGTCCTACATGGTGGCTGCAATTCAAGTCCTGGACCCCGCAGCTTGAAGAACACGCTGGGCGTGTGTGTGCATACCCTAAATCCCAAGGACAATAGGAGAAGGGGAAGGGATTGCGACATGGCCGTCCTCCTCGGAGAGTGATTTCTCACTTTCCCTCTCTCTCTCCCCCTGTCTCTGTCAAGCACACACACCTTATAGCAAACTAAAAAAACAAAAAAACCCACAAATGAAAAACCTTCAAAGGACATGTTTTACTTAAAGGAAAATGCAAGGTCCTCTGTGGCCTGTCCCCAGCTTCCCTTACTACCCCCCACCTTTACCTGTACCCCCAAGCTCCTCCTTGGCGGCCTCAGCATGTGCTGTTCCCTTGGCCCACAGTGCTTTTCCCTTGCTCCTCCACTTCCTTTTCTTACTGCAAGCCTTGGCCTAAATAGCCCACCAGGAGAGCCCTCCCTTCCTACCAACTGGGCAGTGGGCACCTCTGCCTCCCATTATCCTGCCTCTCCCATCTGTCTCCATAGCACCACGGTTAGCAGTCGCCTGCTGGCCTGGGTGCTTGGTTATCTCCCCCAGTCTCAGGGCCCGGCACAGAGATCTGCTCAGTCAGCGTGAGTGACCACGGAGGAGTCCGACTGACTCCGCCCGGCAAGCCAGTGGTTCTGGCTGCCCTGCTTGGCAAAGAGCTAGTTTCCAAGCCTTGCAGGGAACCACTCAGGATCTGAGCTGGTTGGAGGTCACTTCCCCTCTAGGAGGCTCTGTCTTTCCAGTTTCCAAGACACAGCAAGTAAGTCTTAGGGGTGGAAGGACTCACTGGCCCTGCCCCATCCTGCCTGCAGTCCAGCCCACAGTGTATACACTGTTCGCATGGAGTTGGCTGGAGCTGGCCAGCCCCTGCCCAAGGAAGCCAAGTTGCTGGTTGATTTTGAAACCAATCCCACAAATAACCTGATTGCTTCCAGGAACAGAGGAACTCCTCGGGGGAGCAGGACCTAGGGGGGCAGGACCTAGGTCGGGGTATTGCTCAAACCTAACTGGGCAGGTTTATAGGACTCCCTCAGGGTGAAATGCAACCCATTCCTCAATGAGGTGGAACCTAGACTGAATCAGTTTAAACATGCGAACCTGACCTGACTGGCCTGGAAGCTTCATGGGGTGAGGAGAGAGCCGAACATGCACATGCCCTGTGACAAAAACCTGAAGAAAAAAAGTGAATACGTTAGGGAACAGTTTTATGGTAAACCCCATCAGTGCCACCCAGGTCACAGCATACACACTGCCAGCATCCCGAGACTATGCCCCACCCTGACAACACCCACTGCAGGTGACTCCAGTGAGTTTGTGATACAGCCTGTGTGTCTTTATTGTTTGCTCCACCAGAGTTTTAATTGGGATTTCATTGAATCTGGACATCACATAGGGAGAGTAGACCTCTTTTTAATGTTAATCCATGGACATGGTATAGCTCTCCACTTATGAAGTCCCTTTGCACACTCCCAACTCCTGTGTCTCCTTGAATATTTTTTACTTTATTCATGATAGAGTGCAAGCATGTGCACATGAGAGGAAGAGAAATAAGAGCACCATCCCCAGGTTCTGGTCACACTGCAGTCCCCTTCCTCCAGTTTTCCAGTCCTCCAGCCCACGAGACCTCAGGCACTCACACACACTTGGCATGATTCCGGGATGGGAATTTGAACCATGGTTGCTATCTGGGATCTGGCGTCTCTTGAGCAGCACGTTACCACTGTACCACAGATGCAGCCCCTCTTCCCTGAAAATAGCCATACCACTCACCTGCAGCTCAGGTTCCCCCTCCCTCTTTCTTCCTGGTGCCTGTCCAGCTATACTCAGAGCACATGTATTGGTCTTGAGGATTATGTCAGGTCCGACCTCCTGCTGCACTGACCCAGGCAAGGCCTGCCCGGGGCTGCTCCTTCTCTGTCTTCAGGACCCAGGGCCCAACTTGCCAGTGTTCTGTGGGCGGGCCCAAGCAAATGAGTGAGTGACAAAGTGCCCTGTATGCACCCTAAGTACCTCACAGCAGCACCCACACCTCTGGATCATCTTTGGACCTCTCCCCAAGCCTGGCCCTCACCCTGATTGTGGGGATCCCACGGCAGAGCCATGGCCGGAAACAAGAGGCTGCAGCCCAGGTTGTTTGGCTACCTCCCGTGGCCCAGTGCCAGGACTCGCTCAGCAGAGTGTGTTTTCTGAGTGGGGGGCTATGGACATGTGTCTAAAGGTCATCCATGTTTGCTCAGATTGGCCACGCTCCACAGCCCAGGCTCATGCGGACTCTCACACACCTTGCAGGGAATTCTCCCAAGAGCTCACTTTATTGGGGGGTGGGGGGGGTCAGGTACATGGAGAGGGCACAGCTGGCCTGCCCTGCCCAGCATGCTCCAGGACCCATGTACAGGGAGCAGCAGGCCCAGGGCCTGCCAGAGGCCAGCATGATAGGAAGGTTGCTGGCCACTGGTGAGACTAAGCCTGTGCCCGCTGGAGGGACTCAGGGTAAGTCGTCATCAAAGCAGCAAACAAAACCACTTCTGATTTCTTTCTTTCTTTCTTCTTTTTTTTTTAACATTTTTGCCATAGGGTGCATGCTCTCTCTGGAGAGAGACAGTGAGAGGGAACGTGAGAAATTCCCCTGGTGGGTAGGGTAAAGGTGGTGTAAATAAATGAAGTTAAATAAAATAGCTCTTAAAACAAATAGTGTGGCCACGCTGCAATCCATTCTCTTGGGGTTTGGGTACACCTGCAGACATGCCTGGCATGATTGTCAAGCTACCAGGTCTAAGATTCCACACAGTCAGTAGTGTGGACGTCCAGCTCTTTAACCACTGCGCCACCTGCTGGCTCCATCACTTGAATTCATTCACCCTGTGAACCGATGGCCTGCCCTGAGAGGGAGATTCCAGGATAGCAGGCAGAGTAGCAGCAGCCATGTCACAGAGACCCAGCGTGTGGTGCCTGGGGCTGTGAGCTGGAGGGGCAGGAAGGGAGTGGTGGGACCACTGGGCAGGCTGAGAGGGCTTCACAGAGGAGGTGCTGCTTGGCAGAATGGGTCAGTAGGAACTGCTTGAATGCAGGAGAGGGTGGAAGGGCAGAGGAGGAGGGCGCGGCACGTGCAAAAGCTGAGGGTGAGCCTGCAGGTCCTGTGGTCAGCTGTGAAAGCTCAGCATGGAGGCTTGGTCCTTGGGAACCCCCAGCTCAGCTCCTAAAAGCAGTCAGCTACAAAGGGAAGTGGCTGTGACACACCCACTGCCCACACAGGTGAGAGGCAGACTGGCAGGCTTCCCAGGAGGGGGTCCTGGGGCAGGGTCTGGTTACGTGGGCCTCCAGCCGTGGCTGGGTCTGAAGGGTGGTGGTGAGAGTGGGCCGGGCACCTGGACAGAGGACATGGCTGGACGGAGGTGAGCAGGCGAGGGGAGGGGGATTCTGAAGCTGCAGGAAGAGTAAGAACTAAACCCAGGCAGCTGGCGGGGAAGGATGGGAAGGGACTGGGACGCCAGGCTGAGGCCTCTGGAGCTTTGGCATTAGGGGGAGAGCGGCTGTGGAGGTGTCGGGGGCTCTGCTCATGGCCGGGCCCCCAGTCTCCCCGAACCTGGCAGTGGGGATCCCTGGTGCTAGCCATCTTATCACTAGATTCAGCCAGCATCCTATGAACAAGGCAGACGCTCTAGCCATCGTTCTAACCCTGGCCAGGGAGCCGCCGACAGTGGCACAGCTGTAAAGCGTGGTGCTCTGCAAGGTGTCGCACGTGTGCGGGTTCCTGGTTCAAGTCCAGAGGCCTCACCCTGTCCCTGGCTAGTTCTCTGAAAATGTCATCCCCTGGCCACGTTGGCCTGGGATAGCAGAGTGGTCAGGCCCAGCATCAATGTGGGATTCGGATGACTGGGTTCTAGTCTCATGAGGAGCAGCAAAGCAGGGAAGGGGAGCTCCGGCCCGGTGGGAGGGCCCCATGGGCTCCCCAAGAGGAGTGGAGGCGGGTTTTCATCTGGCAGCGGAGCACGGCTGTCTCTCTGATGTGGGCGTGGGCTTGGGAAGGACAGTTCTGTGGTAGTCTGGGCAACTTGTTACCCCATTCATTCTTTGTGGCGTCAGCAGACTTGTGGATCTGCACTTTTTATTAGAATGTGAATGCAAAATAAATAATATGTATTTTAAAAATTAAAATATAAAAAAATTAAAAAACAGAGAGTTGCCCAATGTGGGAGGCTGCGCAACAGCAAGTCTGCTGAGGTCATTAGGTTCCAGTTTCTCAGAAAGCAAACAATTACACAATGCCAAAAACCATGATTGGCTCCCCTTCAAAAACCTCACCTTCAAAACCATACTCTGATTGGCCACTAGAATCCCTCAGATTTGCATATCCGGCACCTCATGATTGGTCCACAAAGCAACCAATCATAACCCACCTTTTACAACCAATCACAGCCCACCAGCATGTATATAACCACAATCCCTGGCCCACAATCACACAGATGACCTGGAAGACCCTGAAGAGTTGTAACACTGCGTTGTCTCCGGACGACCCTGAAGAGTTGTGACACTGTGTCATCTCCGTGCTGCTCACAATAGACAATGCGACCCTGAAGAGTTGTAACACTGCGTCGTCTCCGTGTTGTACTGTGCTGCCCACAATAAACGGACGACCCTGAAGACACTGTGTCGTCTCCATGTTCTAACACCATGTGCGTCATCTCCGCGCCGCTGGTCCCGTCTCTCACTCCTTCCCTCAGGAAACCTGTTCGACTGTCCAAGGCTATAGTTGTTTAGAGCCCCAGTGCACCCGACTCCCTGTGGAAACGGCCACCAGGACCGTCCCGGGCCTTGACCCTGCCGGTGTGTTAGTGTCCCCATCTTCAGCCTTCACGTGCCGGGAATTTAGCAGCTCTCTGTGTCCTTCGTTCATTTCTCTCTTCACCTGGGAAGCAGTGCGGGGCTCCCGTGGTGTTCCCTGGACCTGGTTCTGGGCAGGAGCAGGGAAA
>NW_006160193.1:4076780-4082726 GCF_000334495.1 Tupaia belangeri chinensis | reverse complement strand
GGAAAGAGATAGGCGTGCTCCCCTCTGGGAGCTCACCCCAGGACAGGGGCGTATCACGGTGACAACAGCCCAGGCCGCAGTCACTAAAGCTTGGTGAGTAGGCAGCTCCCGGCTGGCCCAGAGGGCTCCTGGACAGAGCCGCGCCCCGGGCTGGGAAGCAGAGTGGACACCCTGGACAAGGCCCGGAGTGATGCCGAAAGCTGGGCCAAATGCAGTATCACGCCATCTCCTTTAAAAATGTAAAAAGGACAGAATCTATTTGTGTGACTCCAGACCTAAAGATACAAAAATCTAGTCGTGAAAAGTCAGTGTTCCCCCACTCCGGTCTGCGCAGCTCACCTCTCCTGAGATGACCAGCCTTAGGTTAGCCACTTGTCCGGTAACCCTTGCAGAGACCGAGAGAGTATTCCTGTGTCTGGCCTGCTGGGTATCGGGTGGCTGTGCTAGCCGGCCCAGATGTGGCCGGGCTTCTCGGAGGCTTCTGATTTTTCTCTTATAAAAATGGTTGCGATAAGTAATTGCCCCTATAACTCCTTAGTGTATGAGTGTATCCAGAAATACCCAGCCCCCCTCTCCTCCCCTAAAGTCAGGATCTGGCTGGTAGAAGCCCCTGCCTGGGCCTGCTTAGTGGCTAGGACTATAGGCATGCGTGGGACCTCCGGAGACCTCAGCCACAGGCATCCTACCAGTGCATTTCCATTATAAAAGGTTCCCCTAACTGCTCCTGGGAAGGGTGTGGGCAGGAGCCCAGATAAAATCTGTTTGGTCTTCCTGGTTCCAAGCACTAGCGCCTAGAACCCCCAGAGCACAGAGTATAAACTCCTTGCAGTCACACCTCTATCCTGTGGAGATCTGAGTTTATGCTAATGAGACAGTGGAGGGCATGACCCCAAGATAAGCCCCTCCCAACATAGGCCCTGGAGGGACTGGCCACCAGAAAGACCAAGTGATTTTTTTTTTAATATAATTTTTTGGGGGGAGGTTTTGCTATAGAGCGAGTGCGCTCACCAGAAAGAGAGAAAGACAGAAAGTGAGAAATCACCCCCCCGGGGAGATGGCCACTCCGCAATCCTTTCTCCTCCATTCTCTTGGGATCTTGGGCACGCACACACATGAGTCTGGCGTGAATGTAAGCCACCAGGCCCAGGACTCAAACCGCAGTCGACTACATGGGAGTCCAGCAACATAGCCATTATGCTAACTGCTGGTCCTATAATATAATTTTTTAAAAGAATTATCTTATTTAACTTTATTTGTTTATTTAAATTTGACCAGAGAGGGACAGAGTGAGAGAAAGAGAAAGAAAAAAAAGTGAGACAGCAAGCCACCAGGTCCAGGACTTGAACCTCAGTCGGACATGTGGGAGTCTAGCGCCCCTAGCCACCACATCACCTGCTGGTCCCTGGAAAGACCAAGTGATTAGAAGATTGAAAATTTCCTGGCCCCACGCCCCAGGAAGGTGGGGAGGCTGGATATTAAGCTTTATTAAGACTTGTTTGCCGGAGGGCATGTGCACTCACCTTGTAAGAAAATAGCCCCGGTGATTCATGTTCAAGAGCAGCTTCACCAAAGTTGCCTAACCAGCTTGCAGACGTGACAGCCCCAGAAGTACACATTCCGGAAAGTTCCTGAACAAATGAAACCCAAATACCACACGGTGCTGGTCACCAACCCCTCGTTCCTGGCTTTTCTCCCTCAGGACATTGGGCGGGCTTTCTCGTGGGCCTGTCCTGAGCCTGTGCCTTTGTGTCAGACAGGACAGGGAAGGGGACAATAAAAGCCTCATAAGAGAGGAATGAAACTCAGCAGAGTCGGTCCTGGAAGACCGGACACCCCACAGGGCTCAGCCAGTGAGGCTGGGGAGGGGCTCGCCCAGGGGAATCAGTTGCCTGTCACCACTCCGGGGCTGGCCCGCCAGACACCCGATCACCAGTGCAAGACCGCCCTTGAAGCCGCCTCGCCATACTCATGTCTCTGTGTCCTTTCCTAGGCGTTGGACAGCGAGCACATTTCTCACACCTGAGATGGAGGGAACGTGAGAAAGCACCCGCCGTGGGCCACGGTCACACCGCAGTCTTCATTTCTTGCTCCCTTGGGGAGCACGCGCACACACACACATGTGCATATCTGGTGTGTGTGTTTTGTGCTGCCAGATCCAGGGCTCAAATCCAGCTGTGGGATCCAGCTGCCTTAACCGCTAGGCCACAGCTGGCCCGGGATTAAGCTTTACAAACACCCCTGAACGATGCAATTTGATGAGTTTCCAGGTTGAGGAACACAGTGGGGTACTGGGAGGGTGGGTGCCCCCACTTCATGAGGACAGAAGCTCCTGCACTCAGGGCCCGTCTAGACCATGCCCTGTATACCTCCTCATCTGGCCCTTCTTCCGTACCCTTTTTTTTTTTTTCTATTTTTCTTATTGCCAGAGGGTGCATGTGCTCAACAGAGAGGGAGAGAGCACTCCCCTTCTCCATTTCTCGGTCCTGCTGGGACGTGGGCATGCAGGGGTGCACACCCTGCTCGGGACTTTGCTCACATCTGGCCGTCTACCTGTAACAGTACGCCTGTGCTTTCACTGTGCCCAGCCCCTTCCTAGACGGCGTTCTCCGTCCGTCCGCAACACGATGCCTGCCTATAGATAACGCTTCCCCTCTAAGAATCGGACTGGACCAGTGGGACCCAAGATGGCTATCGTGAGGCCACAGCCCCAAATCCAAGAGGGCATGCCCAGTTCTAAAGAAGTCACTTGGATGGAACCAGTAGATGGCCTAATGGTTACGTCACTGGACTGCCATGTAGTGGACTGTGGTTTGAGTCCCAGACCTGGAGGCTAAAAACTCACGCCGGTGCATGTGCATGTGTGCCCAAGATCTGGAGAGGAGAATGGAGAAGGGATCGTGACATGGCCACCCTCCCTGGGAGGTGATTTTTCGCTTTCTGTCTCTCTGTCTCTGACTCTCCAGCAAGTGTACGTGCTCTATAGCAACAATCTCTCTTAAAAAATAAAAAAGAAGTCATTTGGAGTTCCAGCTGAGGGAGCTGTGAGTTTATTCAACAGACTGGATGCACTGACGCTGGCAGGTTGGTGACAAATCTGCACGGCAGTCAGTTAAATACAGTCAGATCAAGGCATATGAGTTGTCAGGGGAGCCTGGCAGACTCGTCTCTGTCTGTGTTGTTTGACAACCACATCCATTGTAGTAAAAGTTACTTATCTACTACCAGAGCCAACAGTGTGCTCCCTCTGCAGAGTTTCCTTGATCTTTGAAATGTGCACACTCACTTCTCTGGAATGTTCCCCAGCTGCGAGCCATGCCTGGGGGAAGGGGAGGGAGGGTTGCGTTTGTGGGAGCCCAGTCTTGCTCAGAGACTGCTCACAGGGCTTGGGAAAGAAATGTCAACGTGCATACCCCACACGTAACGACCTCCGGAAGACCCCAGACTCATCATACTGTCATTTTTGTGCTTAATGACACACCCACCAGCACCATGACCATTGACAACCACCAGGGATACCACCAGAAATGGCCTTGTAGGAAAACAGCAGTGGATCCATCTGTCTTAAACTCTCTGACTCAAGAGGGTGGAGGAGTCGATTTGCAAGCTCGGCTTCCACCTCTCCATCCCTTGGCCATTGAATAAAGCAGAGCAATGGCACCTCAGTCACTTCCCAGACTTGATCTAGTTTACAGACCCAGAACTCCTTAAATGGGGTGGGACTGCTAGGTCCACTCCAGGAAGGACCCTTGTCTGGTGCTGAAAGTTGATATATATATATATATATACACACACATATACACACGTACAAATACACACACACACACATATATATAATTTTTGCTATAGAACATGAGTACTCCCTGAAGACACAGAGAAAGAGAGGAAAAGTGAGAAAGCACCCCCCCAGAGGGATGGCCACTCTGCAATCCCCTCTTCTATTCTCCTCTCAGGATCTTGAGCATACACACACATACGTCCAACATGTTTTTCAAACCACTGGGCCCAGGACTTGAACCGTGTGGCTGACCATGGGGACCCAGCTGCCTTCACCTCCATGCCACCTGCTAGCCCTGACGATTTATACTGTTAATCTTATCCTGTCCTCCTTCACAGGACGCTACACCATGCCTTCTTTTCCACTGTGAGCGGCTGTGCGCACTGACGAGAGAGACGGGGGAGGAGCACACCGCTCACCATAAGGCGCGGTCATGCTACTCCCCTTCGCCTCAGTTTCTCCATCCCGCACGGGTCTGGGGTGCATGCCTGCCCAGCGTGCAGGGTGTTTTTCAAGTTGCCAGGGCCAGGACTTGAATCGCAGCTGGCTCTGTGGTCTCTTTTTCTTCTTTTTCCTTTTTCAGTCCATTGTTTCCATGACAGTGCATGCAAGGGCACACGAGGAAAGGGCCACCTTGATGAGGTCTTGTCACAGCACAGTCCCCTCGCCCCAGCCTTCCAGCACATCGGGGTGCCCAGATGAAGTGACAGCCACTCTGGGCTTATTGGCAAGACATGTGCATGCCAGGGGGTAGGAAACAAATCAGCAGGTTCCAGGTCGACTGAGGGATCTGGATCCGCAGTCGGCACTTCCAGCCCTGCTGTTCTGCGGGCCCCTATTCATGCCACAATGGCTGGGCCTTTTTGTCTTCCTTTTTTCTTTAAAGACAAGTTCTTGCCATTGTCATAATCCCCTGCCTCGGCCTCTCATCTGGGGCTACAGGTGCACACCCCATGTCCAGTCCTTTTGTTTATATAGGTGCTAGGCCATCCTCAAGCTTGCGGCCTTCCAGCCTCAGCCTTCCTGAATTGCCAGGATTACAGGCATGGACCTAGCTGAACTCAGGCTCCCGTGTGGTACCAGCTGTGGGCCACCGTGTCTTCACGGTACATCATGTCTCACCACCACAGCTGGCCCACCAGGGGCACTGACTGAAGAAAGATACTTGACCAGACCTTCCAGAATGTACTGGACGCTGGCTCTGAACTGACATAGCTTCCAGGAGACCCACAGCTGCACGATGGCCTCCCGGTCAGAGCAGGGGATTATGGATGCCAGGTGTCAGGCCCGGCTCAGTGGGTCCTGAGTCTGCAGGCCACCCAGCGGTCATTTTCCCAGTCCCAGCACAATTCAAATAGATAGACGCAGCAGCCGGCAGAGTCCCCACACCGGTTCCCCGAACTGTGGTGAGAAAGACCAAATGGAAGCCACTAGAACTGCTTCTACCTATGAAAATTGTGAATCAAAAATAGCATCGCCTCCCTGGGGAGACCACAAAGATGGGTGCCTGAGTCAGGGTCCTGCCCAGCGACTGGCGACTCCCACCACGTCCTCATTTGCCGCTCCTGTTTGGTCTGTAGGAGAGAGGGGTCTTGGAATGACTGGCTTATTGGAAGCCTAACCAAGTGTGACTTCAACTGCAGCTGCTCGGCCCACGTGGTTCACCTGAGCAAACCAACACGGCTCCTGCGACGTGGCCGGCACCTATCGATCCGGCAATGGTCTTTCCTCTCCATGCCTGTCTATGAGGCCCACCAGAAGCAGTTTGCTTTCAAGTGCCAAGGCCGGCAACACACCGTTCCTGTCATACCTCAGGGGCAGGTCAAGTCCCCAGCGCTGTCTCACAACTGAGTAAGCAGGGCCCTGGTTCCTTTCCTTTCTGCAAGATAGCACTCCGGTCGTTGTGCTGATGGCATTATGCTGAGCAGACCTATGGAGCATGAAGTGACAGCCACTCTGGACTTATTGGCGAGATGTTTGCATGCCACAGGGGGTAGGAAACATCTGACCGAAATTCAGAGACTTTCCCTCTAATGCAATTTCCAGGGGTCCAATGGTGGGGCACGTTGGTATCTCCCTCTCTCTCTCTCTCTTTCCCCATAGGGTGTGTGTGCTTGCTGGAGAGAGAAAGAAAGAGAGAGAGAGGGAAAGTGAGAAAGAATCCCCCTGCG
>NW_006160193.1:4068672-4076553 GCF_000334495.1 Tupaia belangeri chinensis | reverse complement strand
TTAACGACCGCGCCCCCTGCTGACCCTTTCTCTCTCTCTTTTTTTTTTTAATGAGTTTTTCAACTTGCCAGATGGTGCGTGTGCTTGCCAGAGAGAGAGAGAGAGAAGAGAGAGAGAGAGACACCCTCCAGCAGGGCATGGTCTTGCTGCAATTCTTTTTGCTCCATTTCTCCTTCCCATTATGGTTTTGGCCACAAGCACACACAAGCCTGCTATGCTTTTCAAGCTTCAAGCTCCTGGGGCCAGGATTTGAACCATGGTAGCCATGTGGGATCCTGCTTAAGCTCTCTGTGTTAGGGAACAGCCTGAGAATCCCTTCTAAGGTGAGGGAAAAGCCGTTGCACCTGGCCCCTCCGACAACCTAGAAAGGCACAATGCTCATTTAGATCTCAGAGACGATGCGTTCCTCCTTCAGATGTGGTACTTTAGCCTGTCTACTGGGTGACTCAGAGCGGCCAGCTCAGTACCTAGACGTCCGTGCTCTCAGGGCGCCGGAGGGAACAACTCTGCTATTCAGTCCAGTAAGTGGACACCTTGTGATAGAAATGTGGGGGGCAAAACTTGCACAAAAACAAAAAACAAAACAAAACCCCGGCTAGTTTGGGGCCAGCCAGTGGCATGGTGGTTAAGGCGACTGGACCCCACATGGCTGAATTCGCAGTATGAGTCTCAGACCCACTTGCTTGAAAACACACTGGTCACATATGTGTGCATGTCCAAAATCATGAGGCGAGAGTGGAGGAGAGGGCTGCAACCTGGCATCCCCGTGGGGAATGATTTCTCACTTCTCTCACTCACTCTCTCTCTGGTGAGCACATGCGCCCTATAGCAAAACTGCCAAATAAAACCAAAATGGCTCCCCAAGAGGGAGTCCCAGAACACAGGGCAGCTCTGCACCAGACCTCGGCTGCTGTGCGAGCGCCTCTGCCACTGGGACTGTCTGGGCTGGGAGAGGCGGTGTGCGATGGTACGCGAGGTGTCGGTGGCAGGTAGGGCTGCTGTGTGGGGCCGTGGCAGGGCCTGCAGGTGACCTAGAGCACAGGCTCAGATTCCAGAGCCAGGCCCTGCTGTCCCCTGCAAATAGCTACTCTCCTTTTCTGACACAGCTCCTCACCGGCCGTGGGGCCCTAGCAGAAACCCGATGCTTGGCCATGAGCCACCGAAGTGACCTGAGCTGCCTACATAAACTGTTACCTGTCCCAGCAAGCCATAAAGCTGGGTGTCATTCAGAGCGCCAGCACCAAACGGCAGAGGAACTCCTGTGATCTGGCCCAAGTCCAAGCAGGCCCTGAAGGCGCAGGTAAGTGACATGAAGGGGTGGCCCGAAAGCCCAGGCTCGGACTCCTGCCGCACTACCTTCTCTGTCGATTGCACCTGCAGCCTCAGAGCGAGCTCTTACAGCTGACAGGGCAAGTGGGGCCTCAGGCCCGGTTTCAGGCAGCTTTGCACTATAGGCAGGCACCCCGCAATGGCCCACTGCCACAGGAAGCTCTTCTCTAGGACGTCCCCGAGGGCAGTGGTGAAGGGAGGTCTTTCTGGGGGCGATCTCAGGCAGGCACACCAGGTTCACGTTGTGCCTCAAAGGAGACCCAGTCAGATACACCATTACTCACGCTCACAGGCAGTGGCGACGGCCAGATGTCTGACTGCACACCGGCTCGCGGGCCGTGGCGACGGTCAGACGTGCAATGACTTATCAGTTCATGGGCCGTGGTGACAATCAGACGTGCGATGGCACACCGGCTCATGGGCTGTGGTGACAGTCAGACGTGCGATCGCACACCGGCTCACAGGCCGTGGCGACGGTCAGACATGCAATTATTCTTCAGTTCATGGGCCATGGTGACGGTCAGACATGCAATTATTCTTCAGTTCATGGGCCGTGGTGACGGTCAGACATGCAATTATTCTTCAGTTCATGGGCCGTGGTGACAGTCAGACATGCAATTAATTGCACACCGGCTCACGGGCTATAGTGACAGTCAGACGTGTGATTACACACCAGTTCACGGGCCACAGCGATGGTCAGACGTGCGATTGCACACCGGTTCACAGGCTATGGCACTGGTTTGGCCAGTGGTCAGGACTGGAAATTGCCTATATGGAAAGTTGATGACGAAGGAATTTGGGGAGGAGCTATGTGGACAGGCCCTTCTGAATGGGCAGGGGATACAGAGATGTCTGTGTCTCACGTGAGTGCTTGCAAGGGGTGGCCTGGGCAGAACGGGCTGCAGTAGCCAGCTCTGAGGAGCAGTCGGCCTCTTTCCCCAGCCCCTCATCACTGAGGGGCTCATGAACAGCGTGGCCAAGGCCACCAGGATGGAGGTTCTGCCATCAGGACGTCTACTCACTGAGGCTGACCTGGCGGCGGCCACCACTGAGTACCCAGTGTGCCAGCAGTGGAGCCCAGCACACGGCCCTGGCTAGCCACTGTTCCTCTGGCTGATCTGCCAGCTACCTGGTGGCAGGTCCATTACACCGGGCCACTTCCATTACAGAAGGAGCAGCATTTGGTCCTTGCTGGAGTTGACACTTACTCTGGAAGTGGGTTTGCTCCCCTGCAGATGAGGCTCCTGCCAAAACCACCAGCAGATACGTGATTAGGGAATTTCAGAGTGCATTTTGCGATCCCGTAAATGGACCATGCTCGTGCAGTTCACGGTCTTACCGTGCTCCCACTATCCTGAAGCAGCTGGCTTGGCCGTTCGAAGTGGCAGTTCAGTGCCATCTAGGTGACATACCTTGCAGGGCTGGAGCTAGGTCCTCCAGAGGGCTGTCTGTGCTCTGAATCGGCATCCAGTGCATGGGCGGTTTCTCCCATAGCCAGCATTCATGGGTCCAGGCATCATGGGATGGCAAGGGTAGGTACTCGCCTCCACCATCACCCGTGGTCACTCACCGGCAGTGTCCCTCCTGTCCCTGTGATGACTGTGCTTTGCTGGCTCAGCTGGCTCAGTTCCCGAGGGAGAAATGCTTCCACCAGGAGGTGTGGCACCTAGGGGTGGTGGGGATTCAGCCTCCATGGAAGCCCCAGCACAGCGCCGGCACGTCGACAGAAGGCCCTCGTGCACACTGCGTCATGCTGCACGTCCTCAGGTGAGCTGTCCTCCAAGGTCAGACGTTAGTGTGTCAGGCCTGGGGCTAGGCTTCAATTCAGGTCTTGGCATCTCATGGCCCTCTGGGCAGTGGTGAGCCAAGGCTGAGCAGGACATGCACTGGAAAGCAAAGACCAGGCGTGGCCATAAGATGGGACAGGCTGGCAGGCCCAGGAGGGAGCAGCATGTGAAAGGCCTGGGTGCCTTGGTCTGGGAGCCGACCTGGGCCGGCACAGTGGGGAGTGGAGCATGGGTGGCAGGACAAGGGTGTTGCAGCCCAGGCCAGATGGAGCTGAAGCAAGAGCAGGGGGCCACCTGCTGCCTTTGGCCTGGTAAGCAGTGAAGGCTTGTGGCTGTTCTGGGACTTGTCACACTCCACTCTCCCCTCCCTTTTCCTTCCCAGCCTACCTGAGCCCTGACTCTCCCTTCCATAGGCCTGCCCACTAGTTGTCCCTAGCAGACCCTCAGGCCCAGGCTGCCCGGCAAGAGGGTGCCCTCAGCCCCCTAGCCTTGTTAACCAGGACCCTCCGGGGGCAGAGGGACCCAGGCCTCTCGGAACCACCACTGCCAACCTAGGAAAAGGGGATCCCTGCACCTCCCTCCAGGGCTGTAGAAAGTGCAGGCATGGAGCTGGGTCCTCCAGCAATGCCCAGGGATGTGTCCCTTAGCCATCTGTCCTCGGTCCATATCAATGTAGATGTGGTTCTGCTGTGCACCGGGCCGCTGCTTGCTGCTGGAAGGGGTCAGAAGAAATGAAATGTCAGGCAGCGTGGGGCCAGCTGGTGGCGTAGTGGTTAAAGTGGCTGGGTTCCACATGCCAACTGCATGGTTCACTCTCAAATCCAAGCTTGAGGAACATGCCTGATGTGTATGTGTCCAAAATCCCAAGAGGACAAGGAAGAAGGGATTGTGGAGTGGCCATCCCCGGGAGGATGCTTTTTCATCTTTCCCTTGCGCCCTATAGCAAATTGAAAAAAAAAAAAAAAGTATAAGAAAAAGGCAGTGCGGACAAGCAGCCTGGCCAGAGCTGGGTAGCCCGTACACAGGGTCTGACGCCCCAGAGGACCTTAACTCCACCAGCGAAGTGGAGAAATGGCATTTTAAGCAGAAGGCACGGCTGGAGTGAAAGACGGGTGGGAGGGAATATATGCGAGGGCCAGAGTGGCTGGAGCGGAGGAGCCCACAGGAGACCAGAGCTGGAGGGGAAGCTGGGCCAGATCCGCGGGGCCTGGAACCTGGGGCCTGACAAGGGCTTGTGTCTTTATCCCGAGAAAGCCACTTTTGGACGTGGCAGCATCGCTCTGGCTGCTGGGTGGAGAAGGGCGGCGACAGCAGCCGTCTGAGATCGCACACGTCTGGGGTCTCAGGTGGGCGGGGAACCCGAGCGCAGGTAGCCCCCGGATCTGCATGCCGGCTCCGCCGAGGTTCAGTCTGGTGCCTGCGCTCACAGCTCGCGAGCTCGGGCGAGGCTCCGCCCCCCTCTCTGGTTGGTCCCAGCCAGGGGCACATGACCCAGGGGCGACCAATCCTCGCGCCGCAGGGACCCTCACCCACTGATTCTGGAGCCTCTAGCGTCTCCCCCGAACAGCAGCGAGATCGGCCGGCAGGGGGCGACCAAGGCAACCCCGGCGGCCGAGACGCGCAAACCGAGGCCCTGGCAGGTGGACAGTGACAATGCCTGGGGCGTCCGCTGGCAGATGATCACTGCGAACTTCCTGTGACATGCGTGTCCGCCCAGGCCTCTCAGCACCCGGCGTCCACTGGGCGCTGCTCATTTCTTGTCCCACCTGGCTCAGCTAAGCCTCAGTTTCAGGTTTCTGAGGGTCTGGGGTTCTGTGGGGACGGAGTCCCACAATGTTCCCTTCGTCCCCACCCTCCTATGTGCCAGTGCATATGCTACCGGGACTCGAACCACTGTCTACTACATGGGAGTCCAGCGATGTCGCTATTATACCAACTGCTGATCCCTATCTTTCTCTTCCTTATCTTCCCCTTCCTCCTCCTCTTCTTCTTCTTCTTTTTTTTTTTTTTTAGAGATTTTTGCCTTAGCGCACCTGGGCTTGCTGGAGAGAGACACACAGAGATAGCGAGAGGGAAAATGAGAAATCACTCCCCAGAGGAGAGGGCCATGCCGCCATCCCTTCTACTCCATTCTCCTAGGACCTTGGGTATGCATATGCATGCACCTGCTGTTTCAAGCCACCAGGTCTGGGACTAGAACCGTGGTTGGCCATGTGAGAGTCCAGTGATGCAACCACTGTGCCACTTGCTGGTCTCCTGATTTACCTTTAAAAAAAATTGGTTTGGGACTGGCTTGGTGGTTAAGGTGCTAGACTCCCACATGCCTAACCATTGTTCAAATCCTGGACCTGGTAGCTTGCTTTCTCACTTTCTCTCTCTCGTCAAATTTTAAAAATGATAATATTAAATGAAATTAAATAAATAAGTCTTTAAAAAATTGGCTTGTTAGTTTTACTGCTTGTCTCTTTTCTAAATAGACTTACACTTCTTTCTTTTCTTCTATTCTATTGACTTTTGTCATTTTTAACCTCTAACTTGTTTAGATACTCAGTTCATTATTTTTCAACCACCTGATGTATATGATTAAAGCTATGAATCTCCAAGTGAGTACTGCTTTAGCTGGTTACCTTGGATTCTGATATTCAGTGGTTTAATTGCTATTTTCATTTTCTTTTTTTTGTTTTGGAAAGGTTTTTGCTATAGGGTGCGTGTGCTCACCAGCAAGACAGAGAGAGACAAAAAGACAGAAAGCGAGACATCCCCCCCCCCCAGGGGGTATGGCCACACCGCAATCCCTTCTCTTCCATTCTCCTCTCGGGATCTCGGGCATGCACATACACGCGCCTGGCGTGAGTTTAAGCCACCGAGTCTGGGACTTGAACCGTGGTCTACTACATGGGAGTTCAGCGACATAGCCATTACGCCAACTGCTGGTCCCCCAAGTATGTTTTCAGGGCTCTGGGACCAAGACTCAAACTGAAGAATCGGCCACGTGGGCTCCAGCACCTTAACCACCGTACCACCTTGTGGCCCATACTGGTTGTTTTTAATTGCCAGAGAGTATGTGTGTTCACTAGCTCCAAAGAGAAAGAGAAAGCACCCCCCAATCAGGTGTAGCTACACCTCAGTGCTTTCTCCATTTCTCCATCCTGTTGGAATTTGGGGTACGCACACACACGTGCCCAGGATTCGAGCCGTGGTCAGCCATGTATCATATAGCTCCCTTAACCAGTAGGCTACGGGACCAGCCCAGAATTTATTTTTAAATGGTTTAATTATGGTTGATCTCTGTAAATGTCCAACTGTCCATCTGCAAAGCTGTAGTCTGTTTTTAGGGCAGCAAGTTTGATACATGTGAATCAAATCTACCTCAACATATATATAAGTAGGTCTTCTCTAATTTTTTTTCCCCACCTTTTTAGTGACTGAAACATAGAACATCTAAAACTGCAGCTTCTGGAAGACCCACCTGCTCTTGACCCTCTTGTACCTCTCTCCGGACTTGACCTTGGCCTCCTGCCCAGCCTTGCGTCTAAGAGCAGGGTCTTGAAGATGTCTTGTTGAGCACAGTTTTGTCCAAGGGAATACTCACAGAGCACCTTGTGGGCATGAGGTGATTGTGGTTATAAACCCTCCCGAAAGACTTGATCTTTGACCTCTTGGCGATTTTCTTCTTGCCCACGGCAGCTGTCACTTTGCGGGGACAGTGGTCAGTTCCGGCCACAAGAGCGTGGCTGTAGGGGCGATCTGAGGTGCCATCAATGTTCGTCACGATGGCGGCTGTGCGTCCGGAGCGGCGTCCGGCCAGCGTCAGCACCACTTCCTGGGTTTCATGAACTGGCCCATTTCCACAGCAACCACCAGGGCCTACGGGAAGGAAAGACGGTTACATCTGCTTCGGTCTTCTCTAATCTTTAAAAAAAATTCTAAAAAAGAGCTATTGGGGCCGGCAGGTGGTATGGTGGTTAAGGGCACTGGACTCCCACATGGCTGACCACGGTTCGAGTCCCGGACCTGGCGGCTTACTTTCTCTCTTGTGCACTCTCTCTCTCTGTCCCCCTCTGGCCAAATTAAAATAAATAAACAAATAAATAAAGTTAAATAAGATAATTCTTTAAAAATGAGAGTTATTTATTTAATTTTATTGATCATCATCATTATTATTTTAAATATTGCTATAGGACACACACATTCACCATACAGAGACAGAGAGAAAGGGAAAGTGAGAAAGCAAGCTGCCAGGTCCGGGACTCAAACCACAGTTGGTCATGTGGGAGTCCAGTGCCCCAACCATCATGCCAGGTTTTCTCTAATCTTTTCTTTTTTTTTTCCAGAAATAAAGTTATATTTATTTTTAATAATGAAAACAATACAACAAAGTGGAATCAATCCACTAATTATCAACTCTAACACAATCCTTAGCATGAACCTATGTGCAATAAATTGAAGGAATAAAAATCAGCTCAAACAATACTCTGTAAAAATTAAACTTAACTACTTGCTTTTCTTGCTTCTGTACAAAAGCTTGTGCCACCGCCTTGAAAAACAGCCCTGAGCTATGCAAGCCACTGAGGCTTGCTCAGCCTCCTGCATACCAGCTCAGCTCCATGCAGAAAGCCAGATCCCTGCAAAAATGTATCCCCCCCCCCAGGAAATCAGTACCAGACCACCCTGAGTATCTAACCTGACCCAGTTGCAACATCTGCAAAATACCTTTGTAGCCCACTTGCGTAAATAACCCTCCTTGCCAGAGCCAGCAAAAAAA
>NW_006160193.1:4067266-4068303 GCF_000334495.1 Tupaia belangeri chinensis | reverse complement strand
AGAAAGCGAGAAATCACCCCCCAGGGGGGATGGTCACGCCGCAATCCCTTCTCCTCCATTCTCCTCTCGGGATCTTGGGCACGCACGCACACGCGCCCGGCGTGAGTTTTAAGCCACCGGGTCCGGGACACAAACAGCGGTCGCTCCATGGGAGTCCAGTGACACAGCCACTACGCCAACTGCTGGTCCCTTCAAGCTACATTCTGAGCTCCAGATTTTTTGACCAATGAATCTCTGGTACCCTCATCATCTTTTGCAACTCTAGGTCATCTTGCCAAGACCGAATGGGGTATCCATCAGCTCTCCGACCGGATTCTGAAAAGGAAGAAGTAGCCTCCAGCTCATCACTATTTTGTAGGAAGGTCTGTATAACTGTTGATAGATCCAAGTTAAATCTCCCCGTTAACTGGTGGATGATCTTTATGGCAGCTCCCACTTCTGGTGTAGACATTTTTTTCCTCTTCCTCCTCCTCAGGCTGTGTTTCTGAGTCTTCTTCAGGTGTGTATGTATTTCAAAATCAGGGCTCTCCTCCACCACTTCTTGAAACTCCCGAGTGGCTTCTACACGCATTTTTCTGACTGCTTCTTCATTCTCCTTGATCTCTTCTTTTACATATTCTTCAGGCAAATCTGGAGCTCTCTCTCTCTCTCTCTCTCTCTTTTTTTTTTTTTTGGGAGAGGTTTTTGCTATAGGGTGCATGCGCTCACCAGAAAGGCAGAGAGAGAAAGCGAGAAATCACCCCCCCAGGGGGGATGGCCACGCCACAATGCCCTCTCCTCCATTCTCCTCTTGGGATCTTGGGCACACACGCACACACGCCCAGCGTGAGTTTAAACCAGCGGGTCTGGGACTCGAACGGCGGTCAACTACGTGGGAGTCCAGCGACATAGTCATTACGCCAACTGCTGGCCTCTGGAGCTCTCTTATTCTGCAGTTCCCCACTATCCGCAACTTCTGGGAGGGGGACTCACGGGTGCGGCCCCCAACAGGTACTTGTGCTTCCAGCCCCGCAGGTGCTTGAGGTAGCGGTTGTTCC
>NW_006160193.1:4061286-4066497 GCF_000334495.1 Tupaia belangeri chinensis | reverse complement strand
GTCTCCTCCACCACTTCTTGAAACTCCCGAGTGGCTTCTACACGCATTTTTCTGACTGCTTCTTCATTCTCCTTGATCTCTTCTTTTACATATTCTTCAGGCAAATCTGGAGCTCTCTCTCTCTCTCTCTCTCTCTTTTTTTTTTTTTTGGGAGAGGTTTTTGCTATAGGGTGCATGCGCTCACCAGAAAGGCAGAGAGAGAAAGCGAGAAATCACCCCCCCAGGGGGGATGGCCACGCCACAATGCCCTCTCCTCCATTCTCCTCTTGGGATCTTGGGCACACACGCACACACGCCCAGCGTGAGTTTAAACCAGCGGGTCTGGGACTCGAACGGCGGTCAACTACGTGGGAGTCCAGCGACATAGTCACTACGCCAACTGCTGGCCTCTGGAGCTCTCTTATTCTGCAGTTCCCCACTATCCGCAACTTCTGGGAGGGGGACTCACGGGTGCGGCCCCCAACAGGTACTTGTGCTTCCAGCCCCGCAGGTGCTTGAGGTAGCGGTTGTTCATGGACTGCCAAGAGTGCTTCGGGGGTGACCTTCTCTCGATCGCCTTCCACAGGGCATTGCCGGTGACAGAGCTGGGTTGAGCGGGCATTTTCCTTCACATAGGTCAGGATGGCCACGTTATCTGCTTAGGTGAAAGCTATCCGCCCTGAGCCGATAGGCCTCCAGCACCAGTCCAGGATGCACTGTGTGGAGATGCGCCCCAGGTCTCTGCCCTGGGCTGGGCCAGCAGCACCAGCCTGGGCTCCTGCACCTGGCACCCCGCGCCCATTCAGTGCATGACCAGTGTCGACAGCCGGCGTGTGGCCGGGCTGGGCTGCACGTAGAAGGACATGGAGCTGCCATCTTCCCTCAGGAACAAAGTCGAGGAATGAGTGGGCCCGTGGGGGTCTTTGCTCACGTCCATGGCCTCTGCCATGGCAGGCTCCAGGCAGCAAAAGAGCAGCCCGCAGACGAGCGGCCGGAAGGCCCGTCTTCTCTCGTTTCTGAGAGGTGATTTCCTACTATTGCTGTCTCTCGACCCTTCCTCTCTGTGCTCCTTTGTAGGTGCTGGCGCTGTGTTACGTGGTGCAGACATGTTCACGCACGCTATTGGGTAAATCGTGCCGGGGGTGTCGTCACGTGACTTGCATACATTATTATAACGCTCTTCTTGGCCTCGTCCTGCCCCTGCCCCAGCCCTCTGCTCTCTGCTCCCACTTGGCTGTTACCTCCTGCACCACCCTTTTAATCCCATCCTTTCTAAGTGTTCTAGTTTCACAAGTGCCTTCTGCCCTCTGCTCAGAGTTGAATGTGAACCGTCTGGCAGGCGTTCCCCCTCACAGATATGTTTAACCTATTTTTGTATATCCACCTGACAAATCTTACTTTTAATGAGGTCATCTTCTTTTTAGGCTTTCTCTTTTTGTAGCGACTAAAATATTCACGTAATTCGAGCGCATGTGTTTCTTCTGATATTTTGGCAATTCTGTGTTTTTGTACTTGAGGTTACCTTTCTAATTTTATATAGTACACGATTCCTTCATTTTCCTACAGAGTATCTATATCTATTGACCCCCCGTTATGAGTAATCGTGACCATTATTTTTTCTACTTCCTTGCCTCTCCTTCCCTCCACCATCCTTACCATAATATAATTTTAAATGAAAATATCAGGATAAAATGCACTAATTTTATATTGTGCGTATATTATTTACATACAAACCTATCGTGTGTCCTCGTGTTTAAGAAGTCATTGATTTTAAGACGCTCCTCTGATGTAGTAATACACTTAAAAAACTTCTTCCATGAGAAAGAAAAAGAGAGAAAAAGATCGAGAGTGAAACCCGCTCCCCCCCCTTCTTCGCCAGTAACGTGGTCTTCATGCCCCAGTCTGCCCCTAGCCTCAGCCAGCCCCAGTCACAGGGCATCCCGGAGACATGAGGACACGGATCCAGGACTCCCCCATGCTGTCTCAGCGTCAGTGTTGTGGTACTGGCCCGGCCCAGTGATGGCTTTTTAGATGCAAAGGAGACTGTCCTACCCGCTGTGCCTGCAGTGGGTTATCAGTGTTTGGACCTGAGATGGAATCTGAGGACATCTCGATTTCCCTCCTTCTGAATGCTGTGCCCTTGACTGGGCTGCTCTGGTCATGCAGTGTCCCCTCCCTCCTCAGGCTGCTGCAAGGAAGTGTCTGTCTCCTTGGCAGTGAGCACAGCGTGGGCGTCTCCGTGGGAGTCCCTGGGGAGGGAGGCTTGAGTTGCCAGATTCCGGGCAGCCCAAGGCTCTATGCTCATGTGGATGACGTTAGACCTGCCCGACCCACCCTCACCTCTAGCTGCTCTTGTGACCCTGGGCAAGGCTCAAAAGCAAGTCACGTTTGATGTCATCCTAAAGGTTTGCAGCCACCTTTGTCACAGATCCCAGAGTTCCCGGAACTTAGCATTTCCTAGAGCCACCTTCGCCATGGCAGTCACACCTACCCTGCTGGGCCCCTGTCCTGTCCTGTGCTCCTGCCCAGCTAGGATGCCCCATCCAGACCACCCCTTGCACGTTGGCCCTCCCTCCATTTGCTTCTGCTTCTGCTCTATGCCGCCCTTGCTCGCTCACCCCTGGTCTGGACCTCAGCTGTTTTCTAAGGCTTGGCCTGCTCCTGCCTCCTCTGGCGAGCGCCAGGCCCCTCCACTGGTCCCACAGCCTGACCATAGCGCTGGCCACACTGTGGCTGGGAAGAAGCTCGGCTGCTCACCAGTCTGCCTCTTACCTCTTCCTTCCCTGGATGTGAACTTCCTTGGCCAGAGCAAGACAGCCACAGAGCTTTCTGGAAAAACCTCTGGTGTTGGACAAGGCTTGGGAGTCACTGGTTCTAAAGGGGGAGGCTGAAGATGTCTGGCCGTGGTGAGGATGGACGGCTGTCCTGGGCAGTGGAAGAGCCCAGCCTGGCTGCGTGGCAGGGGCTAGAGGATGGGGAGTCTCGTTCGTATGTAACTAAGACGTCAGCTTCTTAGTGACTTACAGTGAAGTGCAGAATCCTAAGCGAGCACTCGGAGCTTGTCCACGTGCCTGCACCGCGGCCACACCCAGGCTGAGTTCCAGCAAGTTTCTAGACCTGAAACGCCCCCACCCAGGGCGACTGCCACTTAGACTTCCCCGCCCCAGGTTCGTTTTACTTGTTTTTTTTTTTTTATAGGGCGCATGCGCTCGCCAGACAGACAGAGAGAGACATAGAGACAGAAACAGAGAAATCACCCCCCAGGGGGGGATGGCCATGCCGCAATCCCTTCTCCTCCATTCCCCTATCGGGATCTGGGGCATGCACGCACACATGCCCGGCGTGAGTTTTAAGCCACCGGGTCCGGGACTCGAACCGCGGTCGACTATGTGGGAGTCCAGCGACATAGCCATTACGCTAACTGCTGGTTGCCTTACTTGTTTTTTTTGTTTGTGTGCTTTATGTAGTTGGGACCGTGCAGTCTGTGCTCTTTTAAGCCTGGCCTCTTTCATTCAATGTTATTAAATGCTATTTGTTTATGTGTGTCTTTGTGTTTTGTTTTTCTATAGGTCGTGTGCGCTTGTCAGAGAGAGATGGAGAGAGAGAGGGAAAGTAAGAAATTACCCCTGGAGGTGGTGGCCACGCTGCCATCTCTTCTCCATTCTCCTCTCAGTGTTTGGGGATGCCTGGCCAGTGGAAGAGCCCAACCTGCCGGCATGGAAGGGGCTGGGTGACCAGCGTTTCCTAAGCCGCCAGGTCTGGGACTTGAACCATGCAATTGGCCACGTGAGACACAGCCACCTTAACCAGCTGGCCGCTGTCTGGCTGTGCGTGTGTCTTTTGGCGTTTACTTATTTCTTCTATGAGCGAGAGACAGAGACACGTCCTTCTACAGGGCCTCAGCAACTCAGTCCGCCCCCAGCCAGCCCCAGAGCGGGGACACGCGCATGCCTGGTGTGCGCCGGGTGAGAACTCGGCGTCAGAGTGTCCTATTTTGCTGCTGTGCCAGCCGCCAGCCACGTGCTCACAGGTCGTTGTAATGACAACGGTGGCGACAGCTCTCACCTCCGCCGTCTCCGGCCTGGCACACAGTGAGCGAGCAGTTCGAGGGGTGCAGTCGAGGAGCCTTGCCCCCGTCGCGTTTCTGTGCTGGAACGGGATCTGAGTCTGACCCACTGCTGGAGAGGCACTTTCCCATGGCAAGAGGTGGGACGGCCCTGGCCTTGCTCCTGTGGCTTGGCCTCAGCCTTTATAAATGCTCCCGGCAGCAGCCAGAGGTCACCTCGGGCCGGGTGACCAGGCCCTCTCCCTGTACTCCTTGACCCCCCCAGGGTGGGCATTCACTCCTGTCCTACCTCGGTTTCCCCAGCTGTCAGCTGAGACTGGCAGAGGGTGCCCAGGAGGTGAGGCCTGGAAGGTGCCCTTTGGTTTTGCCTGACAAGGAGACATGCTCTTGTCCTGTGCCAGCGTCCCAGGTGGGAACCTCAGGGCTCATGTCCTCACCCAGGGGTTACTCAGGGCAGGGCCCTGTCTGTCCCCAGCGTGTGCCCCGTTGATCCTGGAGGGACAGCACCCACTTCACAGCTGGCAGTCGGGGCTCCGGGCGCGGGCTGCGTCACCGCTCGGCAAGCCATGACCAGTGCGGGCCTCATGCTGTACCTGTGTTGGCCTGAGGACCCCGAGGGAAGCAAGACCGCGGCTAGGCCCCCATGAGGGCACTCCACAGCGGAGCAAGGGGCTGCGGGTGGCACGTTCAGGGCCTCGGTCCCATTGGTCAGACCCTTGTGGTGGGGCTGGCGCGATTCCTGTGGGGCATCAATCCTCTCCTCGGGACCCTCATGGGAAGTTACCTTCTCCCCTCCAGAGGCCTCCTGAGGACGCGGGGCATCTGTGTGCCCGGGACTGGTCAGGCTTAGGTGGAGTGGACGCTGAACTGCAGGCCCTGCTGTCTCCGTTTCTGTCTCTCTTTGTCTCTCTCTGTTTCTGTCACTCAAAGAATAAACTTAAAAAAAAAATGATCCTGGCCAGCCTAGAATGGCAACGTGGGAAGCCACACGGCTCCAGGGGCTTGGATGCCCTGCCTGGCAGGCCCCGAACACCCCAGTGAGGGCATGCCAGGATCTGGGGAGCAGGAAGGCTGGGAAGGGGACCCCTTGTGCTCACAGGATGTGGGAGGTGCTTCTCTCTTTCCCCCTCTTGTGGGCTATCATGAATTAAAAAAAAAAAAAAACA
>NW_006160193.1:4053273-4060954 GCF_000334495.1 Tupaia belangeri chinensis | reverse complement strand
GAATTAAAAAAAAAAAAAAACAACCCTCGGGGCCAGCAGGGGCATGGTAGCTAAGGTGCTGACTCCCACATAGCTGATCACGGTTGGAGTCCCAGGCCTGGCAGCTTGAAAATCACACCAGGTGTGTGTGTGTGTGTGTGTGTGTGTGTGTGTGTGTGTGCGTGTGTGCGCGCCCAAAATCCTGAGAAGAGAGTGGAAGAGAAGGGACTGCAGCGTGGCCATCCCCCTGGGGGGGTGATTTCGCACTTCCCTTCTCTCTGTCTCTCTCTGGCAAGTGCACGCACCCCATGGCAAAATCTTAAACAAAAAAGCAAAACAAAACAAAACGACCCTCTTCCTAAAGCTCTTCCTCCCCGAACAAGCCCCGCTTCCGTCTGGGAGTACCCTTCAGGCTCTCTCCAGTGCTCTCGCTCTTACACACAAACACAGCGACACCGTGCACACGCGGACTCACGCTCAGCCCTGAGGGCATTTCAGTTACGGAGGAGCCGCTCCTAGCAGCCCGCGAGCAGGGCGTGCCCACAGACACCTGTCATGGGCCCGTGCTTCCTTTTCACAGGTTTTGCTGCGAGAGCAGACAGCGCCATAAACCTCGCTTCCCCGTCCCACCCTCTTCCTGCCCGGCGACAGGCATCT
Organism: Tupaia belangeri chinensis; assembly: GCF_000334495.1. Lineage (NCBI taxonomy): Eukaryota > Metazoa > Chordata > Mammalia > Scandentia > Tupaiidae > Tupaia > Tupaia belangeri. The sequence continues at coordinate 4,060,318 of NW_006160193.1, read as the reverse complement.
CCCAGCCATGGCCTCCCACACGGAGGGCGGGCCCACCAGGTTGTTGGGTGTGAGGTGCGTACCCCTCAGTGACTCATGCCAGGTGACACAAGGCCAGGGCGGTGGTAATGGGGTGTCCCGGGACTGTGGGCCACTTCTGGGGCTGAGGAAGACGGCCTGAGTGTGAGGACTGATCACGGAGCGAAGCCAAGGCTAGACTGGCCCAGCCCTGGACATTCCTAGGGGACACGCCCGGCGTCTTTTGGGGTTCTCTAGGTTCGTACTGACCACGAGCATCGTCATCCCCTGAAATACGATCACATTCAGCTGGACGCGGCCTCCAGGGCACCTCAGAGTCAGCGCAGGGAGCTGTTGGCACTCGAACCTCAGCCCCCAGCCTGCAAGGCGTTTCTCTGGGGTGGCATGGCACGCTCCCCTGGAGTCGCGGGACGTGTCTCTGCCCTGCTGTGGCGTTAAATCCTGCCTGGCCCTACAGACATGTGGGGAGGGAGGCTTGGCCACTGGCCTGGCCCCACCTGCCATATGCCGTTTCCAGCGGCCCAGCCCAGGAAGCCGTGGGCATCACAAACTCTGATGAGGGCAGGTGGCCTGACAACACAGAACACCGTCATCGGAGTGGGCGGGCGTGGGTGGGCGTGGGCGGGCATGGGCAGGGAGCTACGTGAGGGGCTCCTCAGGTGGCCGTGCCGGAGTCACCGGCTCCCCCGGGCCTCCCGGATGTCTTGGTGGCGCTGTAGTGTTAGGAGTGCAGGGCGCTCAGAAGTCCTCCCCACAGTCGCCCCTCGGTGTGCTTGGTGTGGGGTCATCCTGTTGGACGGCACGGCTGGGAACCTCTGTGAGGCATGACCACGAGGAGGGAGGGCGGCTGTGGCAGTCCCGGTGGGCAGCCAGGCAGGAAGCGGTGAGGCCTCAGGAAGAGGCCCTCGGAGTGGAGCCCTCTCCCGGGCTGGCTGGCGGCAGCCTGGCAGGCGGGCAGGCACCTCCCTGTACTTCCCTGGTGCACAGGGCGCAGCCACCTGCCAGCAGCTCTCCCTTGGGTGAGGGAGCACAGCTGGACTCGGCAGGAGTGCGCCAAGGCCGTGGCCCGGCAGACGGCCCGTGCAGGTCCGCGTCCTGTCCAGTCCGTGTCCTGAGAGAGGCAGCCCAGGGCCACCGCTGAGGAGAGGCCGCAGGTCCGGGCCTCAGCTTGGAACCCTGTCACCCGAGATGCCTCGCTATCTGGCCATGGCCACTGGACCAGGTGATGGCGTCAGGGACGTGGCACTGGGGTCTCCTTTCCCAGTGATGCCCGCCCACGTGGTTGCTGCGGTCCCTGTTCTCCGGGCCGTGGGGAGCCGGGGGCTGAGGCAGGGTACTGGCATGGCGGTCGGCAGTCTCCCATTGTCCCACCAGCACCGGCTCTTTGCCTAGGTGGTTGCTTTGATTAGTGACGAACAGGTTGGCACCTCTGGGTGGTAGAGCCCTGCTCAACTGACTGTGGGGCCCCAGGCTTTGCCAAAACTCGGAGGGCTTGGGGCTTGGTTACAAACCAACTGCCGTAATGGGGCCAACACACCAGGCTGGTGTGCAGTCACGCTCCCAGGCCTTCCGTGTGTGTGTGTGTGTGTGTGTGTGTGTGCATATGTGGGGGTTTGCGTGCCTACACTTAGGCTCAAATGGGTCCGGCATTGCATGTGCAGCTGCCTGGCCTGTGGGCCAGTGTGATAAGGGATCCCAGGAAGAACGTGCCTTGAACTGGTGTCTAACTCTTATGGGATGGAGGTCAGGCCATAAACTCGCAAAGACGGGGAGATTTTAAAAGACTTCATAGGCAATAGGGGACCAGCAGTTAGTGTAATGTCTATGTCGCTGGACTCCCACATAGTTGACCGCAGTTTGAGTCCCAGACCCGGTGGCTTAACTCACGCCGGGCGCGTGTGCGTGCGTGCCCAAGATCCCGAGAAGAGAATGGAGGAGAAGGGATTGCGGTGTGGCCATTCTCCCTGGGGGGTGATTTCTCGCTTTCTATCTCTCTGTCTCTCTCTGGCGAGCACACGCACCCTATAGCAAAAACCTCTCAAAAAAAAAAAAAAAAGAAAAAAGACTTCATAGGCAATGGAAGAGTCTTTAGATAAGGACACTTCAGAAGTTTATCGGAAAATGGGACCAGCAGTTAGTGTAATGGCTATGTCGCTGGAGTCCCATGTAGTCAACCGCGGTTCGAGTCCCAGATCTGGTGGCTTAAAACTCATGGCGGGGGGGTGTGCATGCGTGGCCAAGATCCCAAGAGGAGAATGGAGGAGAAGGGATTGCGGTGTGGCCATCCCCCCTGGGGGGGGATTTCTCGCTTTCTGTCTCTCTGTCTCTCTCTGCCTGGTGAGCGCATGTGCCCTATAGCAAAAACCTCTCCAAAAAAAAAAAAAAGTTCACCGGAAAATGAAGTGGAAGTACATTTAGGGCTAGCTGGTGGCATGTGGCTTAAGAAAGGTGCCAGGCATGTGTGTGTGCATGCCCCAAATCCTGACAGGAGGGACGGATGGAGAAGAGTTTGCAGTGTGACCATCCCCCCATAGGGGATGCTTCTCTCTCTCTCTCTCCAGTGAGTGCGTGTGCACTCTAGCAAATTGAAAAGAAAAAAATGTACAAGCTAATTTTGGTGCAAAAAATTTCTTGAAATCCATATGCAGCTTTTTTTTTTTCTTTAGGGCATGAGAGCTCTCCAGAAAGAAAAATCGGGTCGGGTAGGGAAGTGAGAAATCACCCCCGGGGGGCGGGGAATGGCCATGCTGCAATCCCATCGAGGAGTCACTTGCAGACTGGACTTGTTCGCAGGCACACTCCTGTCACTCAACCAGCTGTCTGGGACCATGAGGGGAGATGGCCGCTCCGTCAGACGCCACTCCCAGTCGCCCAGCATCGTGTAGTCTGGGAGCTGAGATGCGTGCGGTGGCCGCCATCATGGTGTCTGTCACTCCGATGGCACAAGCAGTGCTCTGCCGGCCCCCAGCTGCGGGGCTGTATGTGACTTTGAGTACCTGGTGGGTGTCTGTCTGGGAGACAAGCCTGAAAGGACCCCTTGTGGCACCAGCCCCAGGACCAGTTTGGGCCACTCGTTGGCCAGTAGCCTGGTGCCAAGGTCGTCACACGCAGTGGGGCTGGCCTCTTGAGGGCGCTGCCCCGGTCCTGCGCTCCACCGGGGATGCCCTGCCTGGGGATGGGACAGCAGTGTCCACTGAGCTCCACCATCTGGAGATGACAACAGTGCTGGTCCTGTGGTCCCTGGGGGAACGAGGGACTGAGAAACTGGGGACTCCTTCAGTGTCTAGGCTAGGGAGTAGGACGGGGATGTCACCCCTCCTGCAGGTGGGACACGCCGGAGCACCCAGTTGGGCACCGCCCTGGCTCAGGGAGGCCTCCGGAGCTGTGCCAAGGCTGTGGGGAGCTGTGTCTGTGACCCAGGCATGGGACAGCTGGTAGGGGGTTGTGGGCTCAGGGCCCTTGAGGCTCTGTTTCCAGAAGAGCCCAGGAGGTGGCCAGCTGTCTTGTTTTATAGAATTCGGTGCCCAGCAGGGAGTCGAGAGGCTGTTTCTGGCATTGGAAGCCCGTGGGCAACTATAGCCATTGCAGGTGGGCCTGACCACAGGGCGACAGGAGAGACCGACTGCGCCCCTGCAGTGCAGGAGTCTCTGAGGGCTGCAATGGGAGCGCCTGCTGATGTTGTACCTCCTCCCTGAGAGCGGTAGAGAGGGACACTCCGACAGGACCCACCCCCGATCCTGGGCACACAGAGGGCTCCCAGGAGGCCGTCCCAAGCTGTGTCCCGCTGTGTCAGCACCTGGCCCCTGCAGGCCTCCCTGTGGACCGAGTTTAGCATGGCTGGAGGGAGACCTGGGAAGGCAGGCCAGCAAATGCAGCCGCTGCAGGACTAAGCACGGGTGGTGTTCACAGTCTCTCCATGCACACGTCTCTCTGGACCGTTTGCCTCCAGGAGCCCAAAGGCGCCGTGAGGCATCGGACCGCACATCCTGAACGAGCCAGCCAGCAACTCAGAAGAGGGGAGGGCACTGGGTCCTGCCGCACCTGTGCCCCTGGAGGAGCGTGGATGTGGTGAGGATTTCGTTGCAGACCGTGCACAATAGCAAAGATGGCACGGTCCCCACAGCAGCCTGGGAAAGGTGTCCCCTGTCCTTTCAGAGGTGAAAGCCACCAGGCTGAGAGGCCGATGCAGCAGGCGGAGCGGGGCGCGGCCCCGTTCATGAGCAGGAGGTGTGCCAGTGGCTGACGGAGAGGGATTTCAACAGGCTGAAATGCTGAGTATCGGGCCTGGAGGAATTACACCTTGCAGGCTTTGGAGGAACTTCGTTGCTCAGGTCTGGGATCTGGGAGAGCCCTAGGTAGGGCTGGGCTCTGGATCAGCTGGTTGGCATAGGGGAAGGTGATGGCCCCCTGGAAAGCTCAGTGTCCCCAGGGTCAGCGAGGCCCCCACATGTGAAAGCAGTGGAATTACAGAAAAGGAAAGGACATGGCGTTCTGGTATTGTGGAGACCACGGAGTGTATGCACAGCCCGAGCCGTTCTCTGTTCTCCCGTGTCGGCCACTGGTGTTCGCTCCAGGCTGCAGCTCTTACAGTCAAGCTGCCCTGACTGTTCTTGCACACGTCTCTCAGTGCCCATGTCTCTCGGCGCTTATGTCTTTTGGTGCCCCCATCTCTCAGTGCCCATGTCTCTCCATCCCCACAACTCTCCATGCCCACATCTCTCTGTGTACGCATCTCTGGTGCACACATCTCTCCATACCCACATCTCTCTGTGTACACATCTCTGGTGCCCACATCTCTCTATACCCACATCTCTCTGTGTACACATCTCTGGTGCCCACGTCTCTCTATGCCCACGTCTCTCTGTGTACACATCTCTGGTGCCCACATCTCTCTATGCCCACGTCTCTCTGTGTACGCATCTCTGGTGTCCACGTCTCTCTATGCCCACGTCTTTCTGTGCACATGTCTCTCCATGCCCATGTCTCTCTGTGCACACATCTCTGTATGCATATGTCTCTCTGTGCACACATCTCTCCATGCCCACATCTCTTTGTGCCCATGTCTCTCTGTGCACACATGTCTCAGTGCACACTTCTCTCAGTGCATACATCTCTCTGTGCTCATGTCTCTTGGTGTACACATCTCTGGTGCACATGGCTCTCCATGCCCATGTCTCTCTGTGCACACATGTCTCAGTGCACACTTCTCTCAGTGCATACATCTCTCTGTGCTCATGTCTCTTGGTGCACATGCCTCTCACTGCACACATCTATCGGTGCACACATCTCTGTGTGCACACGTCTCTCTGTGCACATGTCTCTCCATACCCACATCTCTCAGTGCACAAACCTCTCTGTGCACACACCTTTCCATGTCCATGTCTCTCTCTGCACACATCTCTCTGTGCACACGTCTCTTTGTACGCATGTGTCTCTGTGAACATGTCTCTCTGTGCACATGTCTCTCTGCACAAACATATCTCAGTGCACACATCTCTCAATGCATACATCTCTCCATACACATGTCTCTTGGTGCACATGTCTCTGGGTGCACACATCTCTCGATGCACACGTCTCTTGGTGCCCACGCCTCTCTGTGCACAGTCTCTTGGCACACACATCTCTATGTCTCTCCGTTCACCGTCCCTCCGTGCACACATCTCTCGGTGCACAGTCTCTCTGTGCACACGTCTCTCAGTGCATAGTCTCTTCATGCACACATCTCTTGGTGTCCACACCTCTCCGTGCACACGTCTCTCAGTGCACATTCCACTCCCTCGGTTGGCTCAGGAGTGAAGTTCTGGGTGCTGAGAGTTTACAAAGTGGCTGAACCCCTCGAGCCTCTCGGACTTCTGCTCTGGGACGCCTACATAGGGCTGGTTCACCAGGAGCCATTCAGCCTCCATCTGCCAGTCCCTCCCAAGAGCAGCTTCTTTGTCAGAGCTATAACTGGGGATCACAGGGGTGGGGCCCAGAGAGCGAGACGTTGTGGAACAAAACATATAATTAACAAGCAAATACACACTGTAGTAATTTATTTCAGATAGAGGTAACATAATGACACGCTATTAAGCTATAATTACAATTTCAGCAACGTGACCTCCACAACGAGCAGAAGGCATTCTAGGACTACCTGGTCCTTCCCCACTCTCCGCTCCCTCCTGGACACAGCTGGGCAGCTCCAGGTTTCTGAGCCTGTCCTCTTCTTTCACGTGCTCCGTTTCAACAGACGTGTTCTTTGTAGTGACTTATTTGCATTTGATAAAGGGCATGCGTGCGTGCCAGAGAGAGACAGAGGAAGTACAAAAGCACCCCTCAGTGGCTAGGTGGCACTGCAGTCCCGTCTCCTCTGCCCTCCTCTTGGGATTCAGGCCCAGGCACACATGTGCCTGGTGTGTTTTCTGAGCCGCCAGGTGTGAGACTTGAGCTGCGTTGTCGGTAACATGGGACCCAGCCATCTTAACCATTGTATCACTGGCTGGCCCGAGGGTCGTTATTGTTCAACAAGTAATTTTTTTTCTTTGCCATCCTTGATTCCCTATCCCTCCCTCTCTGCCATGTCTCACCCTCCTCCCACATTGTCTCTGGTATCCATGGTTGCTTTCTATGCCTTACCCGCCTCCCCCATTTAGTTGATTTGCTAGTGAACTTAATTAGTCTAAATATTTCCAGTAGCAAGCGCAGCTGATATATACATATCCATGAACACAAGTCTGACTTTAGGCATAAACCTCAGTGAGTAGAATGAACATACTATAAAGTAGCACCTAGCTGGGCCTATATAGATTACTGCAGTCATCAAATATGCATTTTTTAAAAAATTTCAGTAAGAACAGTTTTAGTGATTTTTTTTTCCTCCTGAAACTTTTTTTTAAATTAATTAACATTCATTCCCTGAGCATCATCACAACATACTAAATGTGGTTTCCCATCTAGAATAAACTGCATAGTGGCTTAATCATGCATGTTATCATCAATAATATTCCATTTCTACTTTCATACATATGTATATGTATATATATATGTT
>NW_006160193.1:4044617-4052253 GCF_000334495.1 Tupaia belangeri chinensis | reverse complement strand
AATTCCTCTTTTAGATCTTGCATGAATTTCCTCACCTCCTGGAACTCTTCAACTCCTTTCTCCTTCCTCTTCAGTAGTTCACTTTCTCTCTTCTCTTCTCTTCCATCTCCGTTAGCTTCGCCATTATGAATATTCTGAATTCTTTATCTGACATTTCCATGATTTCCATTGAACTGTGTGTGGATGAGGAGGAGTTACACTTTTCCCTTGGAGGAGAGATATTTTCCTGTTTTCCCATATTTCTTGTGGTCCTGCAGCGATTTCTAGTCACCTGATCGATGGTGGGTTTCTTCCCAAACTTGGAGGTTCAATCTGAGCATCGAGGAGCGTGAAGAAAAGGAAACAGAAAGAGAGAAACAACAGCAACAACAGCAAAAAAAACCAAACCAAAACAAAACAAAAAACAAGAAACAGAAAAAGAGAAGAAAAAACAAAGAGAAAAACTTTTAAATAAAACTAAAAAAATTAATATTTAAAAAAATTTCAGTAAAACCCCCAAATTAGAAAACCCTGTGGCGCGCAAGCATGCCGCACAAAATGGCTAGTTCACAGGAGCCATGAAGGTGTGTCTTCAAGAAGGCCTTAAACAAGTAATTTTTAAATGCCCATCTCTATCTTAGTTCGTTTTTTTTTTTTTTTTTTTTTTTGATAAAATAGCTTTTCATGTCTCCTAGGAGATATACTGACTCTTCAATCCAGTCTGGCTTTTTCCAGTAGCTGTTTTCCTGGGCGTTAAGTTCTCCCTTCCTGGGTGGGTTGCCCTCCTTTCCTGGTGACTTCCGGCCCCTCTGACATTTGCCGAGTCGGGTTATGGGCTGTTGGACTCAGGTGGGAGGGGCTGTGCGGGATGCATCCTGGCCTGTGTGCTGCAGACCTTCTGCCGGGCAGCCACACACCAGAGCGTGCTGACCACAGCAGGCCACTGGGGCCTCCTGAGGGCCAGGGAGCACCCCTGCCCAGGGCTGCTGCTCAGTCCAGAGCAATTGGGTGTGTGGAGGGGTGCCGGCCGTCCCTGGACGCTCCTCTCAGTTGCCAGCCCACAAGAGTCCCCGTTTAGCAAATACTGTCAGGGACTTAGCCAGTGGTGTATGTGTGCACGCATCTGTGTGTGTAAGTCCCACACATGCATATATATACACGTGCATATCTCACACACATGAGACACACACATAGCTCACACATGTGAGACACACATGTATATCTCACATGTATGATACACCCCCCACATATCTCATATATGGTGCATACGCACAGACATATACATATGCATTCACATGGTTCCATGTATCTGATTCATACACATCTACATATACACATTTACATAGGTCCCAAACTTCATCTTTCAAAGTTTCTGTATTTATTTCTTCTGTAAATGGGAGAGAAAACCAGAGAAGGGAGTGCGCCCTTCCAGTGCCGTGTGGCCCCTTGGCTCCTGGCAGCCCAGAGGGCAGGCTCTGCATGCCAGCGTGTCGGGGAGCAGGCAGGTGTGAGCCTGGAAGCCCCCCGGGTGGGCCGGCCTAGGGGGCTTTGTGGGTTACTGTTACATCATCATCCAGCGATGAAAGGTGGCCGTTCAGACAGTGTAGGCTTGCAGGAAAATTGCGGACATGTGTGGGAAGCTCACACCCTCTCTCACATCCAGTTTCCTTCATTTTAATATTTCATAATAGTGCAGCGCATTTGTTATTAATGAAGCGATGTTCATACGTTATTACTGAATTCATACGTTATTCAGGGTTCCTTTTGTTTTTAATTACCAGAGGTCACGTGTACTAGGCAGAGATGGGGGCGGGGGAGCATTCCGTGGGGCATGGTCACACTGATCCCCTCGCCCCATTTTTCCATCTCGTTAGGATTTGGGGCACACACACACACGTGTTTTCATGCTGCTGGGGCTTGAATTTAAACCAGCCACATGGAATTCAAATCATTCCCTTATTCACTAGGCTGTGGGACTGGCCCCCAGGCCTCCTTTTTTTAAAAAGAATGATTTAATTTAATTTATTATTATTCTTCAATTTGACCAGAGAGAGACGGCGTGGGGGGAGACTGAGAAGGCAGGCCGCCAGATCTGGGACTCTGACTGTGGCGGCCACGTGGGAGTCCAGCACCTTAACCGCCACGCCACCTGCTGACTCCTGGTCTCCTTAATTTTTATGGAATGTCCTCTTCCTGTGCCAGGACCCATCCAAGATCCCACACATTACACACGAACATGAGTTTTCTTGTTTCTAGGACCAGGGCGGTGGGAGAGGCTGCCGCACACGCTCCTGGAAGGTCCTTGTCCTGACACGGCTCTTGTGTGACTTAGCCTTCAGGGACCAGGGCCTGACTTAATGAGGTCCAGGTTGGGGGCCGCATACCTCGATCTTCCCGCCCACTCCCAGGACTCGATCGAGTCGTGTGACACCTCCTCTCTTAGGCTTCAGTTTCCTCCTCTGGGAAATGAAGGTATTGGGCCGGCTTCCTCTGCACAGGAGGTTCCTGGGCTAGAGTTTGGGTGAGGGTTTTGGAGCCCTGTCCTGGGACCGAGGGAGCGGGCAGGCTTGTGGTGGCCCAGAAGACGAAGCTCGGTCCCAGGGACGCGCGTCAGGACAGCAGACCTCCCTGAGTCCAACCTGGGCCAATGCTCGGGTTCTGGAGGCTCTCCCAGCTCAGGTCAGGGCTGGTCCCGTCCTGGGTGCTTTATGTAAGGCCTTGCTCATCTCAGGTCTTGGTTTCCCCATCGGCAAAGTCATGGCTGTTGCAACTTCTGAAGGCTCTCTGGCCTGGAGTGGAGTAGGCAATAGGAACAATGAGTTTCCTGTCACTGGAGATGCGCAGACGCGGCTGGGTGGCCCTGTCGGGTGCTGTCAGAGATGGTGGCAACACTGGGTGAGAAATAGGGTGTCCACCCAGTTTCCCATGGCTGACTCAGAGGCTGGCGGCTCATGCCTTCCTTCCTAGTTCCTGCCGGGGTGCCATGGGCCCTGGGCCGGGGGATGCCTGTCCTGGGCACCGGCTCCTGGGCGGTGGACTTCAGGAGCAGAGGAGGAGCCCCACACAGCTCTGAGGCCTGTGCAACCTCGAGATGGCAGTGCCAGGTGCCCCACGGGAGGCCGGGTGCTGGTCCTCAGGTGCACCAGGTGGTCCACAGGAGTGGGAGAGGGACTGTCTGAGGAGCGGAGGATGGGGTGCCCTGTAACTAGCCCCCCAAACCCCACTCCTCATTGCCACGCAGTCTGGTTCTTCTTGGCTTCTGAGTGTTGGTAGCTGCTGGTTCCTCTGCACAAATGCCCTTCCCTTCCGGCTGTGAGCGCCCACTCCTCTAGGCCACACAGAAGTGCGTGCCCTGGACCCTAGCTGCCCCAGGGCCCACTCAGGTTGTGACACGCAGCACTCTGAACCATAACAGCCACTTCAGGATCTGTCCCCATCGGGACCTCAAGTTTCCTGAAGGCAGGGAAGGGTCTGAGTCACCTCTGTGAGGTCGTTGGCACATCATCCCCCTCTGCGTGGCTGCCGGAAAGACGCTGGGAGAGGGAGAGCTGCCTCGCCAGCACCCTCTGGATACGGGCACCGTCGCATGCACACACTCTGTCCGCCCCGACGCCCTCGCGCGCCGCGGGTGGGGCAGAGGAGGCAGGAGCCGGAGGAGTCCGTACGTCGCTGGGCCGCGGAGAGAACTGACGCTCAGCCGCCAGGCGTGGGACTGCCTCCGCTGGCGAGCTGGACGGAGAGAACGGCGAACCCACGGTCGGCGCAGGTGCCAGGCCTCCGGCATCCGGGCGGGGAGGCGGAGCGGGAAGCGCCGCCACTGCGGTCCCGCGGGGTGCACTAACAGCCCCATCTTCCATCCCGGTAGCCTTCGCGACCGCCCCAGACCTGGACCACAGCCTCCGCCTGACCCGAGGTGGCCCCGCCCTAGGTCTAGTGGCCCCCGGGGCGCACCTGGCCCCGCCCCGGCCGCTGGCTCCGCCCAGGAGACCCGAACTAGTCCCGCTGGGCGCGGGCGCCACGCAGGGTGGAGCTGAGCCGAGCAGTGCCCCGCGCGCTCCGTGCCGCGCTCCCGGCCCCGCCATGGGCAACAGTGCGGGCCGCAGCGACTTCGAGTGGGTCTACACTGACCAGCCGCACACGCAGCGGCGCAAGGAGATGCTCGGTGAGTGTGGGGCGTGGGGTGAGCCGGAGAGGGCGCCCCCAGGACCCCGAGTCCGGCGCGGACCAGCCCGAGCACAGAGGGTCGCTCCTACTCCGGCCTGGGTGGCAGCGGGCACCCCACATCCCCGCGCCAGGGCTCTGCGAGGGCCCCCATCCCGGGTCTGAAACTCCTCTCGCGGCTCTGCCTTGGCCCTTGGAGCCCAATGGAGCCGAGGACCCGAGCCGGGGTCCCGCGCTGGGGAGCGCGTCTCGGCTGCTCTGCCCCACCCCGCCAGTGGGACGCAGGCCGCTCCCGGGGCCAGGGGCGAACTCTGGGCATCCGGACCGCCCCGAGAGCGGCCCCAGGGGGCGCGGAGGCAGCTCCGCCCGCGTCCTCCCGGCGCCCGCTGCGAGCCAGGGCGCCGAACCCACCCCGCGTGCCGGAGCTCTGGAGCTCGCGCGGAATGAGCGCTGGAGGCGGCAGGCGCCCAGACGCGTTTCTCTTTGACAAAGTTTGTACCCGAGACGCCGTCTGCTCTACCGCGTCGCTTCAAGCCCGAGGCCGCCCTTTGTCGGGAGCCCTCTGCAAGGCGGTTCTCGGAGCACGGTCCTGGGAATTCCCTGCCCGCAGCCAATCCAGCCCATCCAGCCCACCCAGTCACTTCCTCGGCCTTGCAGGGCTGCAGGGCACAGCCGTCGAGAGCAGCTTGTACTAGGTGTCGCCAAATCGTCCCCACAGTGGCAGGCGGCCCCCACCCCCATGTTCCCGGTTTCCCACGCCTTTGCCCACACTGGCCGCCGGCGCACCTGCTTCTTCTGTGTACAGTCAACTGGGCAGGACCGGGCTGTTCCCTGTGGGTTCTGTTTGCATTTACTTGTTGACTGGTGTCCAATCGTACCCGGCCGGCTTCGTTATTTCCTTCTTCTCTGGGGTCCGTCTGCCAGTTGTGTTTGTCCTGCTCCTCGAATAGGTGGGTTTTCCCCCTATTCTGTCCTACATGTTGCAAATATTTCCTCCTCTCATAGCTTTTTTGCATCACAGAAGCTTTGCTTATTTATTTTAATACAGTTGAATTGATGGGCCTTTTTCTCCTTTTTATTTTTTTAACTTTAGTGTCCTCCTGCCCCATCGTGAGACTATGGAAATATCTGTCTTACAACTTAGTTTTTTACATTTCAGTTAAACAGTTATTTTTGCTAGAGGGTGCATGGGATGGCTAGAGAGAGACAGAAACCGAGGGAGAGGAGAAGGCTCCTGAGGAATGGTCACACAGTGGTCCCCGCCCCCCCATCTTTCCCCTTGTGGGGATTTGGCGTGCATGTACATGTGCCTGGCATGCTTCTCAAACTGCCAGGTCAGGGACGTGAACCGTGTGGCTGGCCGTGTGCGATCTGGCTGTCCCAACTAACGTCAGGCCTTGGAGTGGGTCCAACCCTAAGACTTTTTTTTTTTTTTTTTAGAGCCATTACACTAACTGCTGGTTCCCACTACTATTATTTAATTCGACCAGAGAAAGACATCGAGAGAGAGAAAAGGAAAGAGAGAAAGCAAGCTGCCAGGTCCAGGATGCAAACTGTGGTCGGCCATGTGGGCGTCCAGTGCCCTTAACCACCACACCACCTGCCAGCCCCGATTGGCTTTTAAACCTTCCCAACTCAGAATGCTTTGGCACAGGGCCAGGAAAGGGACGGAAATGCAAATGGGCCCTCCTGTCAGGGGACTCATAGGCACCCGGCCCAGGCGGGGAAGGCTGGGGCAAATGGCAGCCAGAGTCCTGGCCCGCGGGAGCTCTGTCCACAGACGAGGAGCCGGGCCCACCCTGAGCTGCCTGGAGGGTCCGGACCCGGGGGCAGGTCCTTTGCAGTCTGCAATGCAGGGAGTCGCCTGGTCCGCAGAGTGGGCGTGGGGCTGAAATGACGTGTCAGAGAGGAAGGTGCCCAGACATGGGGAAGGGGGCTCTCTAGAGAAAGAACCCTCCGGTTGGTGCCATGGTGGTTAAGTGCGGGATCCCACATGTCACTGTGTGGTTCGAGTCCCAGACCTAGTGACTGGAAAAACACGCTGGGCATGTGTGCAGCAGACCCAGAAGCCTGAGAAGAGGGGGTGCAGTGAGGCCGTCCCTCTTGAGGGGGGATTTCTCACTTTCCCTGTCTCAGGTGACCACACAAACCATGTAGCAGGAGCTAAAAAGAAGGAAAGAAAGAAAAAAGACAGAAACCATAGTCCCCGAGACCAACCAGGAGGCTTCCCGAAACCCAGGTCCTCGGTGCTGCCCAGCGGGGACCTCGGCTCAGCCTCTGCTCCATCGGGGCTGTGGCTTCCTGCTCACTGTCGGATTTTGAGCGAGCGAACTCGGAATGTGCCAGCTGAGTTCCCAGCATTCGTACAAGCTGCACTCCTTCCTCCCTGCTCTGCTCTTACTGGCTCGACCTCTGCCCAGCATGGCTGGGCTCCACCTCCTGCAGGAGCCCTTCTGGCGAGGCCCTCCTGCAGGTTCCCCACGGTGGCTCCCACCGTGCTGTCTGTGTCTGGGGCAGAGGGCGAGAATGGCAATAAGGCCAGCACCCACGAGCCACGGCCATCAGGAAACGGCTGAGGCTACGGGGGCTTGGGAGCTGACCTCCCGTGGAGGGAGCCGAGCACTTCGATGCAGGAATGTGTCAGGCGCTTGGCCTACGCCTGGGTGACTGTCATCTGTGATGACATTTACTGATGATCCCAGACAGGCCTGTCGTCCCCGAGGACAGGGAAGGCCCTTCCATCTCTGCTTTCCTGGCCCCTGTGGGAATAGGGGCCGGAGAATCCACCATGGAGATGCCAGTCTTAGTGAGGAGGCAGCAGCGGGAGGCTCAGGCCACTCCGCTCGGAGGCCACAGCTCAGGCTGGTGCTGCCTGACTCCCGCCTCACTGGCTGTGCAGCTGGAGCCGGGCCTGTGGATGCTCAATAAAGATCCTAATCTTCTCAGAACCCAGGAAGTGCTGGCTGAGCTGGCTCCAGTTTCTCTCCACATCGGGCCAAAGTTCATGTTCAGCTCCTGCTGGGACGGGGACCCGTTCCCCACGGTACAGCGTCCCAGGAAAATAAGGACCCATGGCAACCTCTAAGAACAGTGCCTCACAGCCAGGCACAGAGGGCCGGCCCTGGGAGGGCAAGAGTGCAGCCAGCCAGACTCCGCACATCAGAATCGAGTCAGGCGTGGCCGGTGCAATCAAAAGCAGGCTTTGGATAGTTTTAAAAAAACAAATAGCTTTGTAATTTTTTTTAAATTATGAAAGCAAGCACGCACACACGCACACACACACACACACACACACACAAATAATCAAAGAGAAACAAAAGGGCGAAGCCAGGAAGACTCCTGGCCGTCGCTGGATTATTTGCTTAGGGAAAGTCCTGGTAGGAGTCTCAGTTGCAGGCAGGAAAAGCCATGGCAGGACTGGCCGAAGCCTCACGGGGAGTTGGGGCTGCTGTCACCCAGCCACAGAGATGCCCAGCTCCAGGGGCTGCAGGTGGCC
>NW_006160193.1:4041985-4044258 GCF_000334495.1 Tupaia belangeri chinensis | reverse complement strand
AGCTCCGGGGGCTCACGGGGGCCGCCACCATCCTCTCTGTCCCCTGCATCTCTGCTGCGGTTGCCGGCTGGGCCTCCTCTCCAGTGGGCTGCAGGCAGCTCCCTGTCACAGAACAAAGAGATTCCTGACCGTAGGCTTGGGGTTGTATCAGGCGAGCCCCACCGTGTCACACAGTAGGGCCAGGGAGAAGGTACGCTCCCAGAAAAGGAAGGTGGGTGGGGAGGGGCTCGCGGCCGCAGACAGCAGCCGGCCCTGCCATTTGCCCTGACTGGGCCCTCCCCTGTCCCGCCTTGAAGGGCCCCAACTCTGCTCTGGCCCACTGGGTGCCACTCCGGCCCCTACTCTGCGTCCTTCTTCTTGCCCTCCAGGCATCTGGGACCTGCCACCACCTTCCGTTTCCCACCTCGTGGCTGTGGCCAATGCTGTGCCCTCTGCTGGGACTCTTGCCCTTTCTCATCATCTGCTAACTCCTGAGAGTCCTCCAGGTCTCGGCCTAAATGCCCTCTCCTTAGAAACGCCCTGACAGCACGCGTTGTGCGGTGGCGGTGGGGGTGTGAATGCGCTCTCCGGGCGGCACCAAGCCTGCTCTGCACACCTGCCGAGTCCGAGCTCCCACACATGTGGCCGGTGTGCCGGGCCGGCAAGGGCCGTACCCTGCTGGGGGCTCACGCCCTGCACGCCATCCTGCACCCCACTGTCCACCTGCAGCCCAGAATGCCATGCCCTTCACCTCCACGTGCGGGTCTGTGCTGAGCTGTGGGGTGGCGGGCGCCCTGCTCTGATCTGAGCTCCCTGTTGCCACCTCGGTGTTGTCCCGCGGGTCTGGCAGACCTGGTGACAGCCGCTCCTAGCACGTGAGGGAGGGGTGAGGCAGCTGGAACTTTTGAGAGGCTCTTACTGTCTCGAACCCTGCCCAAGTCCTGGCCCACGACTCCCTCCTATGCTGGGCCCTGATCCCCGGGGGCGCCCCTCTGATGCTGGGCCCTGATCCCCGGGGGCGCCCCTCACTGGCCCTCCAGGGCGTTGGCCCATTGGCTTCATTCCCGTGACCTGTCACTCGTCACAGCTCCACCGCACAGCTCTATCGCCCTGGGGACAGGATTTCACTGTACTCTCAGGGCCCTCGCACACCCAGGCCAGAGAACCTACCGTGTCCTTGTCATTTAACCCGGGTGTTTGGTTTCTTGTTTTCTTCTCCTCTTTTGCCTTGTAGACAGTTTTCTGCATTTGGGACGCTGGGAAGTGAAGAGGCTGCCCGTCGGCTAGGACAGGGCTGTGATGTTCGCACTGCGGCTGGGCTGTCCCTGGCCAGCTGACCCGCCCTGTGTCTGAGAAGAGGGCCTTGTCCCTGCTGGGTCCCCGCAGTCCACCCCGCACGCTTCCGTGTCTTCCCTGCAGCCCCCAGGCCAGTGTCGCGCGGGATGGTCCTTCACACCGTGGCTGCTCCTTAGTCTCTAACAGACCTGTTGGGGAGCATGTCACGGGGGTGAGTTTTACTGCATTACGGGCACAGGCCGATGCTAGTCAGCTCACATGACCCGTCTTCCTCTACTCAGGCCCAGGCTGCATGTCCTCTGGCAGGGACGCCCCTGCACCCCGCCCACTCACCAGCCTGGGCACACAGTTGTTGGGGATGAAAAGCAGGTTTAGCCAGAGGCCAGTGGGCAGGTGGGGCAGGGCGACTCCTGAAGGCACTTTGGGCCACATTTCACTTACTCTGTCCAACCTGTCCCCAAAGCCTCTCACACTGACTGGACAGGGTCAGGGTTGTCTTTTGGGTGAGCCTGAGGTGAGAGAGGCCGAGCTGTGGGAAGGCGGCCTTCCAAAGCGGCGGCCCAGGGCTGGGAGGGAGCCGCTGCGGCAGGAGGGGATTAAGCTGGCTTTGGGTGCCTTTGTGAGGAGCGGCTTCAGAGAGGTCACCTTACTTGCAGGATCAGGCCGACGGTGTGTCTGAGCATTCCCCCTGCGGCCACCAGGTGGTACTGTCAGCACTGAGCAGCTTTGGGGCGGGGTCCAGTGGAATATGGGGGCACCATGCTGGAATTTAGAGAGTGCTTGGGTGATGACAGGCCATGGCCAGGCTCTTCCTGTCCTGAGTGAAAGGGTGACTCTCACGACGGCATGTGGAGCAGTGAGAGGAGACAGTGGGCGAGCACCCGGGCTGGAATGGTGCCAGCAGGGGCCTGGGCCTAGGCCTGGGCCCGAGAAAAGTCTGGGGAGAAGCACGAAGCCCTGCTCCTGGGATTCCTGCCGGGAGGGCTGGGGGGGGGGGG
>NW_006160193.1:4040439-4040896 GCF_000334495.1 Tupaia belangeri chinensis | reverse complement strand
GCCCTGCCAAGGCGGGGGCCGGGGGCGGGGGGGGAGCCGCTGCGGCAGGAGGGGATTAAGCTGGCTTTGGGTGCCTTTGTGAGGAGCGGCTTCAGAGAGGTCACCTTACTTGCAGGATCAGGCCGACGGTGTGTCTGAGCATTCCCCCTGCGGCCACCAGGTGGCACTGTCAGCACTGAGCAGCTTTGGGGCGGGGTCCAGTGGAATATGGGGGCACCATGCTGGAATTTAGAGAGTGCTTGGGTGATGACAGGCCATGGCCAGGCTCTTCCTGTCCTGAGTGAAAGGGTGACTCTCACGACGGCATGTGGAGCAGTGAGAGGAGACAGTGGGCGAGCACCCGGGCTGGAATGGTGCCAGCAGGGGCCTGGGCCTAGGCCTGGGCCCGAGAAAAGTCTGGGGAGAAGCACGAAGCCCTGCTCCTGGGATTCCTGCCGGGAGGGCTGGGGGGGGGGGG
>NW_006160193.1:4038302-4039295 GCF_000334495.1 Tupaia belangeri chinensis | reverse complement strand
GGAGGGGCCTTGGGCCACTGAGGGTAGAGGTCTGCGGCCTCCCTGCCTGCCGCCCGTGGCTGCCCTGTCCCTCACCCTCGAGGACACCACAGGCCTACAAGGGGAATTCCTGGGCACGACCACGCAGCCACCAGAGCTAAGCACGACAGGGCTGTCCCGCGGGCGGGGCCCTCAGCCGGCTGCCTTTCCAGCAGGCCTCTCCTCCTGCTCTGCTCTGGGCACCTGCCGCACGTGCTCCCAGGGACAGCCGGCCACATGCTCTGGGCCCCCCGGGGCCATCAGCTGACACCTGATAGGCAGGCAGGCCCATGGGTACCAGCAGTCGGCCTGAGCCACGGCCAGGATTTGTCAAGCTGTCTTCTGTCCATAGCCCACCCCTGCTCCTGGAGGGCTGAGGCCCCCTGCAGAGCTTCTTCTCCATCTGGAGGGGCAGAATCAGGCAGGTGGGTTCCCTTTCTGGTGGGGCCTCTGTTTCCTCACCTTGAAAATGGGGAGCAGTCCTCTCCTAGGCGGTGGGGAAGCCCGAGGAGAGCGTCCGGTTGATGGGTTGGAGCCCACGCCAGGCCTGGCCCTGCGGAGGCGGGTCCTACCTTGCTGGGCTTCCTAGGGTCCCTCCTTAGCTTCCCTGGGACTGAGCCCTGGACAGGTAATTTCTAGCCACACCGCTGACCCCGGCCTGCTGCCTGGCTGCGTGGGCCCACGTGGGGTACCCGCTGCTGGGAACCCGTTGGTGCGGGTCTGTCTGTCTGTGGCTCCGGCAGACCATGGAGCCTGTGGTCGACATATTGCCAACCATGCTGGTATCCAGGCCGGAGGCCTGTGGGTCAGTCATGGCTAGGATCACCAGCCACCAGGCTGGCTGGGTCTGGGTGTCCAGCCTTCCTCCGGTACTGCAGGGGGCTGTTTGTCCATCCCTCCCTGCATCCACCCCCTCCATGGCTCCCAAGGCCCAGGGGAGACGAAGCCCCAGGCTGTGGGAGCCCCGCCCCCCCC
>NW_006160193.1:4027527-4038172 GCF_000334495.1 Tupaia belangeri chinensis | reverse complement strand
GCCTCCCCCCCTGCGCAGAGGCAGCTCCTGCAGAGGCCCGCGACTTCACCGGGCCCCGTGAGCACCTGGGTTATCTTCCCGTCCCAGTCCTCCTTGGGCCCTGGCAGCTGGACGCCTCCAAGCCATGGCCTCAGTCACAGCCCCGACACAACAAAGCCATGACATTTTCCCACGTTTCAGCCCGCACACCGGGTCTGCCCCATATCCAGGGTCCGGAAGCCCCGGCCTTGACCGTGACCGAGATCTGCACTTTCCCTGGAGCGAAGGTGGGCTGGCCCAGGTGCTCTCATTCCCCCACCTTCTACCCCACCGACCGGACTTCTTTGTTGGACAGACGGGGAACAGAGACCCATAGTCTGGTCACGGCTGCCGGGCTGTCACTGCTCTCGCCTCTGAGGAACATCTGAGTGGCCTGCGTGTGCTGCCCTGGGCCGAGAACGTGGAGGCCGCCTCGGCTGCCTCCACCTGTGGATCGCCTGGTGCAGGTGTGGCCTGCCCTGCCCTCCTCCAAGGCTAGGCCCCCTTCCAAGGGGAAGCTGGCTTTCAGCGATGGGTCCTTAGTGCCCGGGGGAGAGGGAGGCAGGTGGAGCCCTGGGCCAGCAGTGCCAGCCTGGCGCCCAGGTGTGCAAGGGCTCTGGGCTTTGCATGCAATTTCCCTGGTGGTGTCCTGGGGCCAGCGCCATCCTCCAGCTGAGGGATACCTTCTCAAGTGTCCCCGCTGAGCCAGGTGTGGGTAGGTCAGGAACGAGCTGGGGTGAGGCGGCCCTGCACGTTGCCACTGCCCCTCCTGATGGAAGGCTCAGGTGTGGCGGCCTCACCCCTCCCTGCCCTTGGCCCTCTTGCCCGAGTCCCGCCCTCTCTGAGCCTGACCAGACAACGCTGGTTCACCCCCCTCCCCCGCTGGAGCTGGTCACAGCAGGCATGGAGGGCAGGCCTCGCCCCACTGACCTCTGTGCAGAGGGGCAGGGCTGGGGGCCCACCACCTTCCCCGTCCCCTCCCAGCGCTGCCTGAGCGTCCTGTTGCTGCAGTAACAGGCCAACTCCGCGTCTCCAAACAACACATTTGTCGTGTGATTCAGAGGCCAGACGCCTGCTCTGCTGCCCAGGGTAAAATCAGGGTGTCGGCAGGACCGCGTTCCTTCTGGAAGTTCCAGAGCAGCCTCTATTCCTTGCCTTTTTTGGCTTCTGGAAGTCACCTGCATTTCTGGGCTCACAGCTCTGTCCTCTGCCTTCAACGTCAGAAATGGCAGGACAGCTCTGCCACGTCACGGCACAGAGCCCTGCCCTCCTGCCTCCCTCCTGGTCCCTGAGGACCCTCATGGTGATGTTAGGCCTCGGCATAACCCAGGGCCGACTCCACATATGTGTATTTAATGTCAGAAGGTATTTGTGTATGCAAGGAGGGAAGACAGAAATAGAAAGGAACCTCCAATAAGGCTTAGTCACACAGCAGTTCTTTTTCCTGACATTCCTCATCCCATCAAAATCCTCAGCATGTGCACATGAATCTGTCACAATTTTTCAGATGCTACAGCCAGGATTCAAACCCTGGTTGACCCTGTGGAATCTGGCATCCTCTATATAGTGCTTAACTGCAGTGCTATAGGGCTGACCCTGTCTTATTTTTGAAAACCCTTTTTTTAAAAAAAGAGTGATATTTGTTATAGAGTGCATGCCTTCACTGGAGAGACAGAGAGAAACAGAGAAACAGAAAGAGAGAAATCACCTACCAAAGGGTAAGGCCACACTGCAATCCCTTCTCCTCCATTCTCCTCTCAAGATTTTGGGTATGCATGCACATGCCCACAGTGTGAGTTTGAAGCCACCAGGTCCAGGATTTAAACTGCAGTCGACTACATGGGAGTTCAGCGACATAGCTATTACGCCAACTGCTGGTCTCTACATGAAAATTTACTGGTTCACCCCCCTCCCCCGCTGGAGCTGGTCACAGCAGGCATGGAGGGCAGGCCTCGCCCCAATGACCTCTGTGCAGAGGGGCAGGGCTGGGGGCCCACCACCTTCCCCGTCCCCTCCCAGCGCTGCCTGAGCGTCCTGTTGCTGCAGTAACAGGCCAACTCCGCGTCTCCAAACAACACATTTGTCGTGTGATTCAGAGGCCAGACGCCTGCTCTGCTGCCCAGGGTAAAATCAGGGTGTCGGCAGGACCGCGTTCCTTCTGGAAGTTCCAGAGCAGCCTCTATTCCTTGCCTTTTTTGGCTTCTGGAAGTCACCTGCATTTCTGGGCTCACAGCTCTGTCCTCTGCCTTCAACGTCAGAAATGGCAGGACAGCTCTCCCACGTCACGGCACAGAGCCCTGCCCTCCTGCCTCCCTCCTGGTCCCTGAGGACCCTCATGGTGATGTTAGGCCTCGGCATAACCCAGGTCCGACTCCACCCGGGGGCACTGGGCGGCAGCCGTAGTCCTGTCTGTGCCTTTCTCCCTGCGTGCGACCGGAGAGTCGAGGCTCTGGGGTCACGTGGGGGCCTGTCCTCCGGCCCACCACGGGGCAGCTTGGTGGTGGCTGGGGACTGAGCATCCTCAGAGGTGCTCCAGGGCAGTCTGGAGCTGACCTGGTCTCCCCACGCCAGGCCTCAGCCAGGACGCCGTTGAGCAGTGTGGACAAGCTGAGAGGGAGCCATTGTTGGGTGTTTCATCACTGTTCCTGACACCTCCGTACGGCCACTAACCACCCACAGCAGCAGCTGGCAGCCCGCCCGGCTTCGCTGGTGAAGCTGGGGTTAGTTCAGCACCTGCTCTGTGTCGGGAGCCAGGCCTTCCCTGCCTCAGCTCAGTGGGCCTCCCAGGAGGCTCCCAGCTGGAGCCTCTACCGCTGAGGCCACCTACCCTGAAGCTGCGACTAAAATGAATTTATTTGATTTTAGTTTCTATTGTGGTAGAATAAGTAGCATATAAAACTACCTTCTGACCATTTTTTGGTTGCAGTTGGGTGGCATCCGTGACATTCATGTGTGACACAGCGGTCGCTACTGTTTGTTCACACAAGTGTGCTCTCAGCCACAACAGAATCTGAACCAGTCCTGCCCAACCTCCAGGGACTTCTTCTTCTTCTTTTAAAGAATTATTTAATTTTATTTACTCATTCATTTATTTCAGTTTGACCAGAGAGAGAGACAGAGAGAGAGGGAAAGTGAGAAAGCAAGCCACCGGGTCTGGGGCTCGAACCCTGGTGCGCCATGTGGGAGTGTCCAGCTCCTTAACCACCACGCCACCGGCTGGGCCCCCCCCCCCGCCAACTCACCCTACATTTTTTATATAATCAAAGAAAAAGCAAAAATAATTAGGTCAACAAGCTCGTGTGTTAAACATAAGTTCTTTTTAAAAAGAATTTTTAAAATTTAATTTAACTTATTTATTCATTTGTTTTAATTTGACAAGAGAGATTCAAACCGTGGTTGGTCATGTGGGAGTGCCCAGCTCCTTAACCACCACGCCACCGGCTGGCCCCCACCTCCAGTAACTTCAATCTACTTTTCTTTTCTTTATTAAGTTTTGCTCTAGGGCACCTGCCCTTGGTGGGAGAGGGGAGGGAAGGCTGGGAAACCCCACTGGGGGCGGCCACACCCTTTTTCTTGACTCTCCTCTTGGGGACCTCTTTTCTCACGTGCACCTGTGTGCTTTTCAAGTCGCCAGGTCCAGAACCACGCGGTCAGCCATGTTGGGTCTAGAAGGGCAATCTCTGCGGAACGTTGGTCATGGGTTGTGAGTTCACAAACTCGGGGAAAGCAGCTAGAAGGCATTTTCAGTTCCCAGAGGGAAGAGGGTGCAGGGCTGCATCGCCCCGAAGGCTGCGGCCCGGACTTTCACTGGGCTCAGGAACATGGGCGGCTCTGGTGGGTCCTCAGGCCGTCTGGCTGCTGGGGGCTGCTGTGTGTCCTGTCCTCAGCTTGGTGCCCGCTGTCGACAGACGGCGTGGTCTTTACGTCTGAAGGCGAGAGCTTCGACTATGCCAGGTCGGCTGTCCCAGTGAAGTCCAGAGGGAAGGGAGAGGGAGGGGAGAAAGCGTCTGAAGCACCTGGGAGCGGCTGCTGTGGTTTTAGTTTATTGCCTTAGGGCATGTGCGCTCGCTAGAGACAGAGAGAGGGGGAAAGTGAGAAGTTACCCCCACAGTGGGATGGCCATGCCGCAATCCCTTCTCTGCTCTCCGCCTGGGATTTTGGGTACACACATACACGAACCTGCTGTGATTTTCAAGCCATCAGGCCGGGGACTCAGACTGTGGTTGACCGCGTGGGAATCCAGAGCCGTAACCACCTGCTGGTCTGCACGGGAGTTAGTTTTGTTTTTTGAGAGAGATTTTTCCTATAGGGCATATGCATTTGCTGGACAGAGAGTCATTCAGAAAGCAAGAACTCACCAGGGGCATGGCCACGCCACAATGCCTTCCCCTCCATTCTCTTCTCAGGATCTTGGGCACGCACGCATGCATGTGCGCCCGGCGTGAGGTTTAAGCCCCTGGATCTGGGACTCGAACTGCAGTTGACTACGTGGGAGTCCAGTGGCCTAATGATTACGTAATGCTGGTCTCCACTTGGGAATTGTAATGAGCTTCCCTATTAAGATGTCAGTGTAACACTGAATCAACCCAGTGCCAGGAAGACTCGGTTAACCCCTTCCAATGCCTCAAGGCACTTGGGAGACTTTTAACTCTTTCAAGGTCCAGTTGCCTCAACCTCCACGCCACCTGGTTGGCCCTCTTCTCTTCTCTTCTCTTCTCTTCTCTTCTCTTCTCTTCTCTTCTCTTCTCTTCTCTTCTCTTCTCTTCTCTTCTCTTCTCTTCTCTTCTCTTCTCTTCTCTTCTCTTCTCTTCTCTTCTCTTCTCTTCTCTTCTCTTCTCTTCTCTTCTCTTCTCTTCTCTTCTCTTCTCTTCTCTTCTCTTCTCTTCTCTTCTCTTCTCTTCTCTTCTCTTCTCTTCTCTTCTCTTCTCTTCTCTTCTCTTCTCTTCTCTTCTCTTCTCTTCTCTTCTCTTTTCTTTTCTTTTCTTTTTTTCTTTTCTTTTCTTTCTTTCTTTCTTTCTTTCTCTTTCTCTTTCTTTCTTTTTCTTTCTTGCTTCCTGAGTGGTTTTTGCTACAGAGTGATGCACTTGCCAGAGAGATGGAGAGAAACAGAGATAGAAAGTGAGAAATCACCCCCAGGGGAATGACCACACTGCAATCCCTTCTCCCCCATTCTCTGCTTGGGATCTTGGGCATGCACGTCTGTGTGCCCTGGCATGAGTTTTAAGCGGCCGGGTTCAGGACTTGAACCGCGGTCACTACGTGGGAGTCCAGCGATGTAGCCATTACACCATCTGCTGGTCCCTGGCCTCTGCCTTCTGTCTCTGGGCATTTGACCTTTGCAAGACTTCTTTCTGCCAGCTAGTGCCTGGGCGGCCCCCGCCCCCCCGTGCTGCAGCGTGCGCCGAACACCGGCCCCGGCGCTCCTCTCTGGGAGTGAGCGCCGCGCCATTGTGTATGTAGACCCTGTGCGTCTCGTGCACCCGTTCATCCCGCCGGACAGCTGGGGCCTTGCCGCCAGTTCTTCTGGGAGGATATTTGGCGGTGGAAAGGCTGGGCCAAGTGGTCATTCTACAAGGGGTTTTCAGAAACTCATGGGGAATGTACATTATCAAAACATTATGCCTTTTTTTTGCACCAAAAGAATTCCATTTTCCCACAAAGTTTTCTAAGTCCCCTCGGATGTGCACCCCCTCAAGGAGCTGTTCGTGCCCTTGTTCTAAACTGGGCTATCTTCCGTTGTTGAGCTGTAGGGGTTCTTCATAGAGCCTGGAGTTTAGGGCCAGCCTGTGGCCTGGTGACTAAGATGGCTGGACTCCACGTGGCCTGCTGCGAGATCTGAGTCCCAGATACACGCAAGGTTCGAGTCCCAGACATAGCAGCTTGAAAAGCACGCCAGGCACGTGGGAGTGTGCACCCCCAATTCTGACAGGGGTGGTATGGCCATGCCCCATGAGGAATGCTTTCTCACTCCCCCATTCAGTGAGCAAACGTGCCTGCTGGCAAATTAGAAAAAAAATAAAAGCCATATATATATTCTGGAGACTAAACCCTTCTTGGGATCTGGAATTTGAACGAGGCTAGCCTGCTTTGGAACCTCCCTGAGTTCTACCCCTCCCATCCTCCCAGGGGACTCTGGGCTCCTGGGCCCCCATCGACTGGGCCAAGGCTTGTCACTGGTTGCTGGGCTCTTCTGCACGCGTACTCTTCTGCATGCGTGCCTTCTGCACACATGCGCTTCTGCACGCGTGCTCTTCCGCATGCGTGCTCTTCTGCACATGTGCTCTTTAGCACGCGTGCTGTGCCTGTCATCCCCATGTGTCTAATTGGGTGGTTTCCTTGGCTCACTTGCAGGGAGGCTGCCCAGGGCTGGGAGGTTTTATGATGCTCGGAAGCTTGCCCCAGGCTCCTGGGATGGGCCAGGGTAGTGGGGTCCTGGCTCTGCTCTCCCCTGCCAGCTGCTCTGGGGATCAGACTCAGCCTCAGCTCTGAGAGGTGGTGTGGCCCAGTGGCCATGCGGGGCACCCTCACTTGGTTCAGAACCAACAATGGCAGCTGCAGGGTGGGGGGACTGAGCAGGGGCCGGAGGGTGGGCGGCAGGGGTACAAGTGCCGGAGCCTGCAGGGCCTGCGGACCTGGGCAGATGCGGCCTGGTATAGCACGCGGGGCCTGCCTTCCTGCCCAGGGCCTCTCAGCAGAGTAGGCTATCCTGCCATGGGGCCAGGACCGGTCGGTGGGGACAGACAGGTGAGGCACACCATGCCCGGCTGTCTTACCTTAGGGACACTGAGGCTCGGGGGGAGGCTCGGATGCACCCCTGGCCACGCAGCAAGGTTTAGGTCTGACGCACCCACAAGGCTGCTGGCTGGCATGTCCTTCCCCTTCTGGGCATGCAGGGGGCAACCTCCTGGGTCACTACCCCCAGGCCTGACTGATTGCGACCTGGGTCCTGGGACCTACACAGTCCTGGGAAACCCCGCATGGGCCAGCCTGAGGAGGGTGGCCTGGGCTGGACGGCGGCTCACTGGAGACCAGAGCTAACTGGCCGCGGGTGCCCTGGGTAAGCCCCGCCCTGTCGGCCTCAGTGTCCCGTCTGTGGCGAGGGCACTGACTGTACCTGAGACCTGTCTGCTGTTGTCAGGGACTGAGCAGACCTGGGAATGTAAGGCCTACCTTGGACACAGCCCTGGCCTCCTCCCCTTCAGCCCTGCCCAGAGGGTTCTAGAAGGCACTGCTGTCCTCGGCTGCCTCCCCAGGCCTGGCACCCTCCCTACCCTCCCTGCCTTTCCTGTAGGTCGGCGGCCCACCCCTGCTTGGCTACTCCCCACTTCTGTTGCTTTTCCTTTTCTGTAAAGGAAAATACAGAAAAGCACCCACCCCAAACGGGCCACACTTCACCGTGTTTCCTGCTTGTCAGAACTAAAATCCTTGAGACGTCCCCCATACCTGGTGAAGTTGGGGTGTCCCATGTGTGTCCCTCTGGCTGGATCTGAGCCTCTGGTGCACAGCGGGCTGGCAGCATGCAGCTGGGGGGCCACTTCTATTTCTGGTACTGTACTCCATCACCCCACGCTGTGGCCTGTGGGGACACTGTGCTTTGTTTAGGCCCGTGGCAACACCCCGCAGTGGAGTCTCCCCAGACCCCCAGGTGGTGGGAGCTGGATCTGCCTGCCTCTGTCCTGTGGTGCCAGGCCTTCCAGGGAGGGGATGGGGTGCTGGATAGGGCAAGTCTATCTCCATGCCCCAGCCTAGGGCTTGGAGGGAGACAGGAAGGTGGCGGGGTGGGAGATGGAGGGAGGTGGGGAGGAGGCTAGAGGGTGGGGTCCGGAGCCAGGCCCTTCTCACGCCTCTCCCGGTCTTCCCGCAGCCAAGTACCCTGCACTCAAGGCCCTGATGCGGCCAGACCCGCGTCTCAAGTGGACAGTGCTGGGGATGGTGCTGGCGCAGCTGCTGGCCTGCTGGCTGGTGCGGGGGCTGGCCTGGCGCTGGCTGCTCTTCTGGGCCTACGCCTTCGGTGGCTGCGTGAACCACTCGCTCACGCTCGCCATCCACGACATCTCGCACAACACCGCCTTCGGCACGGGCTGCGCCTCCCGCAACCGCTGGTTTGCCGTCTTCGCCAACCTGCCCATCGGCCTGCCCTACGCCGCCTCCTTCAAGAAGTACCACGTGGACCACCACCGCTACCTGGGCGGCGACGGGCTGGACGTGGACGTGCCCACGCACCTGGAGGGCTGGTTCTTCTGCACACCGGCCCGCAAGCTGCTCTGGCTGGTGCTGCAGCCCTTCTTCTACTCGCTGCGGCCGCTCTGTGTGCACCCCAAGGCCGTGACCCGCATGGAGATGCTCAACGCCCTGGTGCAGCTGGCCGCCGACGCCGCCATCTTCGCCCTCTGGGGGCTCAAACCTGTGGCCTACCTGCTGGCCAGCTCCCTCCTGGGCCTGGGCCTGCACCCCATCTCGGGCCACTTCGTGGCGGAGCACTACATGTTCCTCAAGGGCCATGAGACCTACTCCTACTACGGGCCCCTCAACTGGATCACCTTCAACGTGGGCTACCACGTGGAGCACCACGACTTCCCCAGCATCCCAGGCTGCTACCTGCCCCTGGTACGTGGCGGGCCGGCGGGCGCACGGGATGCGGGCCAGCGCTGGCTGGACAGTGAGGAGGGACACTCAGGCCGGCGGGGCGCACGGGATGCGGGCCAGCTCTGGCTGGACAGTGAGGGACACTCAGGCTGGGCGGGGCCTCAGGAGGCATCGTCTGTTATTTTTTAATGTTTTAACTTTTTTGAGAGGTTTTTGCTATAGGGCACATGCACTCACCAGAGAGACAGAGAGAGAGAAAGTGAGAAATCTCCCCCGGGATGAACACACTGCAATTCCTTCTCCTCCACTCTCCTCTCGAGATTTTGGGCAGGCACACACATGCACCTGGCCAGTTTTAAGCCACCGGGTCTGGGTCTCAAACCGTGGTCGACCTCCTGGGAGCCCAGCGATGGACATAACCCCACGCTCTCTGCTGGCCCCCCAGGCAGCATCTTCTAGTGCAGGCTGCTCTAACAAAAGCCCACTTGAACCTCTATGGCATTGCCGTGGGCCTCTAGCAGGGTGCTGTGTGAGCACAGGCCAGGGCTTGCCCTCTCTGCCTCAGCTGTCTCTCTTTCAAAAAGAACAGCATCAGTGATACTTCACGTGAGGCATCCTCCTTGCCGCCTCCTGACTCCCGGTCCCTGCTCGTTTCTCGTCATTGCCCCGCAGCCCTCCAGGGTCCCCTCCTGGTCCGAGATGGTCCGTGAGGTCAGGATGGGCACGATCCCAGGGACCTGACTAGAGCTGACAGAGAGCGGGAGCCTCGGGGCCTGGCTCCTCTGACTTGGGAGTCCTGGAGTCGAGAACTGCTGAGCGAGAGAGGAGGGCGGGAGGCGGCATGCCAGCCAGGGCGTGGCCGGCCGTGTCCGCCGACAGCACCTGCTGTGGGGAAGAGCTGAGGAGGCTGCGGGAGGTGTCTGGGCGCCTGGGTGTGCAGGTGCTTACAGGTGTGTGCCCGCTGTGTGTGCACGTTTGTACCAGGACTGTGAGCGCCTGAGTGTGCGCCGTGTGGACGGGTGTGTGTGTCTGTGTGGGCGCCCAGCCGGGCGGTCACTGCCGCCTCTCCCGCCAAGGCCCTGCGTGTCCAGTGAGCTCACGACAGCCCGAGGGCGGCTCACATGACCCGTCAACCCCATCGCAGGCTGGAGGACAGAGGCCCAGAGGGGAGGGGCTGGCCTTGGGGAGCGGCTGGTGGGCAGGGCCCTGCTGGCCTCACCTGTGCGCAGGCTCCCTGCTGCAGGGTTGTCCTCCCGAAGGCAAGGAGGGCATTCCCGCAAAGCAAGCCAGCGCACTGCCTGCAGCAGGGTGGATGGTGGGTCTGCAGGGGCAGATCTGGAGTACTTCCTGGAGGAGGCAGTGGAGGGTGTGGAGAGGAGGTCCAGGGCAGCTTCTAGGACATGCCAGGTTCAGTCTCTAAGGAGGGTGTGACAAGGTGAGGGACCAAGAGGCTGGCGGGTCAGAGGGCAGTGGCACTGTTCTGTGGGCCTACCTCAGGCCCCTGGCTGAGAAACAGACGAGGGGCCCAGGGAGGGTTGGTTTCCACCCTCAGCTCTGCTTGAGGAGGGGGCCCAGCCTGCTGTGTCCTCCCACAGGGCCGGACTCAGCCTGACCACAGGGCCCTCTGTGCCAGCCAGGCCCTCCCTGAGTGCCCAGGAGGGGGTGGCCCCTGCCTAGCCCAGCTGGACACCAGCACCCTGGAAACCACGGGGCTTGTACATGTGCCCACGTGTGGGTGTGTGCTCACCTGCATGTACATGTGCCTGCTGTGCATGGCCGTGTGCACTCGTGTGTGCCAGGGAGGCCTGCCCGCCTGGCCGGCCCTGACCCCCGCTTCCCACAGGTGCGGAGGATCGCCCCCGAGTACTACGACCACCTGCCGCAGCACCACTCGTGGGTGAAGGTGCTCTGGGACTTCGTGTTCGAGGACTCCATGGGGCCCTACGCCAGGGTGAAGCGGGTGTATAAGCTGGCCGAGGACCCCCTGTGAGCGCCCGGCTTGCTGCCCCGGCTGCGGCCCCGCAGCAGGCCCGCCCGCAAC
>NW_006160193.1:4023983-4027434 GCF_000334495.1 Tupaia belangeri chinensis | reverse complement strand
CGCCACGGCCACGCCTGGGGCTGGGCACGGGCTGCCGGCTGAGGAGCCCCGCGTGCCCTGCCAGCTGTGCCCTGGGTGCTCTGCGCACCGTCTCCACGAGCCCATCTCTCTGGTGTCCCATGGCTTGAATTAAACCCGGCATCTGAGTCACAGAACACGAGTATGCTTCAGAGTGGTGGGCTCGGCTCCGTGCGAGCTCGGCCCCAAGACAACGAGGCGCAAGGCCTCAGAGCATTGCCCTCTGGGCCAGCACAGCCCCACTCCTGGGAAGAGGGGGGTCCTGGCCTCACCATGTCCCTGAGGCCTTGCCACTGTGGGTGGTGGCCCTGGGGGTGGGCAGCAGAACCTCCTGAGTGGCCTCAACACCCTTGTGAGAAGCACGAGCCTGCCCTCTGGCCACACTGCCTGCTCCTGCCACCCGCTGAGCCTCGCTTCTGCCCACAAAGGCCGCCTGCTCACGGAGCCATCCCTGTGCCCAGGGAAGGTCCAGCGTGCCAGCCAGGGCCTGTCTCCTCCAGCTCAGGGTGGGCCTTGAGTGGGCTCGGGCGGGACAGCGAGTGCCGGGGGATCGGCCCTGTGCTCGGAGCCTGCGAAGCGCTTTCTGAGAGGGGCTACGCCCCAGAGAGGCTCTGAGGGTCGGACCAAGCCTGGGCGTGGTGGCTCCTGGTGTCCCTAGGCGGCACACAGCACAGGGCCTGCTCGCCTGTGGTCCTGGAAGAGGCAGCCTCCACTGCTTAAGGAAGAGGAGACTGAGGCTGAGGCCCAGGCCTGGCCAGGACCCTCATCGGCATCTCTGCTGACCTACGCACAGCAGCCCTTGCCAGGCCTGGGAGTGGCCTTCCAGGTGCCAGGCGCCCCTGGCCCCGCACGGCCCAGCCACCTGTAGGGCAGGGAAAAGGCCTAGGGGCCGAGCCCTGGCTGCTCTGCCAGGGAAGAGACTGGGCCAGGAGGACTTTGTGCTGGGCGGGGCCCCTGCCTGTGCACACAGGGCCACCCGTCAGAGCAAGCTGGCGGCTCGCGGCTCCTCCCGCTCTCTGCTTGGCAGCCAACACCGTGGGCCCCATCTGGGCCTTCCCCAAGCCAGAGGCTGGGCCCAAATCTGAGGCCCTGGTGGTAGCTTTGATGGTGTAGCCCCCCTGAGGAGGGGGTTGCCAGAGGAGGGTGCGAGTGAGCGCTGGGCCCCATGCCACCTGCCACCCCCCCCAGCTCCTTTGTGATCAGAACTGCCACCAGCCCCTGGCCAGGCCATCAGCAGAGCTGGTTCCGTATGGCGACAACCGTCCCTGTGCCTTGGGACTGTTGAGGAGACTCAGTGAGGTGAGCCGTCAAGGGCCAGGCTGGGAAACGGCAGTTCCCTTGTTGGCAGCCAGCCCGGGGTGGGGCCCAGAGGCCAGCATACCACGTCCACTTCCCAGGCCCCTGGGAGGGCAGCGGCCGAGGTCGGCGTACGGAACGTGAGTGGGACACCCTGGACGGTGAGTGCAGAGACAGCAGTCCCCAAGGCCGAGAGCAGCAGCAGGAGGGTGGGGTGTGTGGAGGGCAGCGCTTCCAGGGCCCTGCAGCCTCGCCGAGCGTAACCCGGGGCCTGCCTGTGGACAGCACCATTGCCTTCCGGGGTGCAGCCGCCTCAGGTTCCGTCCCTCGGGGTCTGGGGGAGTGAGTCCCCACAGTGTGCTGGGCACCAGCTGGAGGTGTGGTGGCCCTCCCCCTCCCAGGCTGGGGGCGGTTCTGATTGTCCCAGCGACCCAGTGAAGCCTCGTCTTGCTCCTGTCACTCCTGGTCACCAAGACCTGCGCTATTCCCAGAAAACGGGTGTCCCCAGCCAGCGTGGGAGAGTGAGAGCCGGAGCCTGCGGGTGTGGACATAAGCCGTTTATTACTGTGTGGACAGACTGCAGTGCACGGGCAGCTCAACACCAGGACGGCTGGGGCCAGAGCTGGCGGCAGCCCTGCCAGGTGGCAGTGCCATGCTGCGCTCGCCGGCGCTGCCAGCCACGCCGCCACCAGCCCGCCTAGGAGAAAACTCAGGAACCGTCTAATGAAGCGGGTGGTTGGGGGCGTCCTCGCTATCAACCAAAAGAAACGTACACTTAAATAAGCAAATATAAAATACAAAAAGACGATAGACCCGGTGTTCTGTGTCGATAGACTAAAAACTCCAGGGCTGGACCCCGCTTCCTCACGGCACGTGTCACAGGCTGAGACTGGGCGAAGCGGCCCCGGCGTCGGCGTGTGCCCTGTGCCCGCGGAGGCCCAGAGCGGGCGGCTTCCGTGTCCTCCGTCGTCGATGGACCGACGTCTTGTCGCGGCCGGGGCTGGCGCCGCCCTACGTGGTGCTGACCCCACTCAGCTCCTGCCTGATGGCTGCGGGATAGGCGGGGGGTCAGCGACAGCCATGGCGAGGCTGCCCACTGTGGCCGGCGCCCTGCCTGCCCCATGTGACGGACCTGCCTGGCGTCTGCTCCCCGCAGGCTCCTGGGGGCCTTGACACAGGCCTCTGGGTGGCCACCAAGCACTGGGTCTCACCTGCCAACCTGCCACGGGCCCTGCTGGCACCTCCCCGAGCCCCGCTGTGGAGTCGCCCTGTGCTGTGCAGGCCCGGGGGGCGTGGCAGGGGAGGGTCTGCTCAGAGGGCCTGTGACCCTCCTGCTGGCAGAGTGGAGGCAGGGGCTGGCCGGCCTGTCTGTCCTCCCAGGCCCTCCTGTCCCTAGACAGCTATCCTTTCTTCTCCTGGGAGAAACGCCTGACCTCCAGCAGGTCTCTCCCCTACCTGCCCTTCCTCCCTCCTGCCCTGTCCCACTCCCCTGGCCCCCATGGGCCAGACCTCACTGGGCCTGCGGTCAGTGGCCAGGAGAAAGCTGAGGGGGCTGGCGTCAGACCAGGCTGAGGTTTCTAAGCCCTGGCGCTGCCTCTGCCTGGACTGGGGTGGGGGGGCATGGCAGGATTGGGTTCCAGCTCACCCCGCCTCACCCCACCTCCACCCTGCTGCTCGCAGGTGGCTCCAGGCCCTGCACTCCCCTTCATTAACTCCTTATCTTCCCAGCCCAGGCCTCTGCGGAGGAACAAACAGGAACCAGGGCTGACTGCCTGGACCAGGGTGTGGCCGGGCCGGGCCAGGAGGAGGCGGCCTGCTCCTGCTCCCAGGTGGGCTCCTCTGGCCTCCTCCTCCTTCTGTGAGCCCCCTCAGCACTCTGCCACTGCGCCCCCACGCCTTCGAGTTCAAGGGATCCTCCAGCCCAGGTCACTGCTGATGCCCTGGGGCCACCAGGCCCGGTGTACTCCACCACAGGCCCTGCAGGCAGCTCTGCCTGCCGCCCTGCCCAGGCCTTCCCTTTCCTCTGGCTGCAGATCTGAGCCAGTTCCCTCCAAGGCCCTGGGGGCGGAAGGGCGGGTATGTTGCAGCGCCCGCTGTGCCCACTGTCTGGGGGGGGCTCCATGGCTGCTCCCCAGCC
>NW_006160193.1:4017474-4022568 GCF_000334495.1 Tupaia belangeri chinensis | reverse complement strand
GGGTGCTGCGCAGAGGGCTTTGGACCCTCCTGCTGGCAGAGTGGAGGCAGGGGCTGGCCGGCCTGTCTGTCCTCCCAGGCCCTCCTGTCCCTAGACAGCTATCCTTTCTTCTCCTGGGAGAAACGCCTGACCTCCAGCAGGTCTCTCCCCTACCTGCCCTTCCTCCCTCCTGCCCTGTCCCACTCCCCTGACCCCCCTGGGCCAGACCTCACTGGGCCTGCGGTCAGTGGCCAGGAGAAAGCTGAGGGGGCTGGCGTCAGACCAGGCTGAGGTTTCTAAGCCCTGGCGCTGCCTCTGCCTGGACTGGGGTGGGGGGGCATGGCAGGATTGGGTTCCAGCTCACCCCGCCTCACCCCACCTCCACCCTGCTGCTCGCAGGTGGCTCCAGGCCCTGCACTCCCCTTCATTAACTCCTTATCTTCCCAGCCCAGGCCTCTGCGGAGGAACAAACAGGAACCAGGGCTGACTGCCTGGACCAGGGTGTGGCCGGGCCGGGCCAGGAGGAGGCGGCCTGCTCCTGCTCCCAGGTGGGCTCCTCTGGCCTCCTCCTCCTTCTGTGAGCCCCCTCAGCACTCTGCCACTGCGCCCCCACGCCTTCGAGTTCAAGGGATCCTCCAGCCCAGGTCACTGCTGATGCCCTGGGGCCACCAGGCCCGGTGTACTCCACCACAGGCCCTGCAGGCAGCTCTGCCTGCCGCCCTGCCCAGGCCTTCCCTTTCCTCTGGCTGCAGATCTGAGCCAGTTCCCTCCAAGGCCCTGGGGGCGGAAGGGCGGGTATGTTGCAGCGCCCGCTGTGCCCACTGTCTGGGGGGGGCTCCATGGCTGCTCCCCAGCCAGGACCGAGCAGCAGGAAGAGCCCAGCTGACAGGTAGTCCTGCTGCTCCTCGCGCCCTGCACCCGCAGGGAGATGGCAGCCCTCAGCACCCCAGCACCAGTGCCCGGAGGTGCACAATGAAAGCGGACATGAACTGAAGAACAAAAACCGCCCGCTGCGTCTGTGGACGTGGCGCTGGCATGCGGCTGGGTCGCCGCGGTGCTCTGGGGAAGCGCGGTGGGAAGCCCTTGCCCTGACCGGAGAGCGGGATGGGTGGTGTGGGCTGCAGTGGGGACAGCAGCTCTGGAGTCTGGCCTGGGCCCTGGCTCCGACCGCAGCTGTGGGGTCTGGACGGCTGTGGCCTGCGGCCGGGCAGCAGCAGCCCCTCCCAGGTGACGCCCGCCGCCCACTCACCGTCGATGATCTCCTCCTTCACCTTGTGCAGCTCTCTGACCACCTCCTCCAAGATCTCCTGTGGGAACAGAGCTCGGGATGCAGGGGTCAGCCTGGTGGGTGCCCAGGCAACCCTGCTCCCTGCCTGCGGCATCGCCGGTGGGACGAAGGGCTGCCCTGGGGGAAGGAGCTGCCAAAGCAGGCTGGGGGGGAGGGCAGAAAGAGGAACCCTGATTCTGGTGATGGCTGGAGCTGGAGACAAACGAGGGGTCTGGGCACCCCTTTTTCTCCACTGCTAGTCCTGGCTGCCTTTGGCAGCAGCATGTGGGCCCCTGGGCCTGGCCACAACGCAGAGACAGCCCAGCTGCAGGGCACGCTCACCTGCTTCATTCGATCCAAATCAAAGGCGTCAAGGGCCACGTCATTCACGCTCCCGGCAGGCTTCATCCTGGGGAGGGACGGCAGTGCGTCAAGCGGGCGGTGGGCCTGTAGGTGTCTCCCCGCCAGGCCTGGCACCAGGAATCTGAGTGTGCCAGACACCGCTCTGGTGCCCCCGGCCTTCCAGCGACTGCTCTTGACCTGCAGTCACCCTTCGGCCCTTGGCAACGATGACAACGCCCACCCCTGTCCCTGGAGGCACCTTGGCTATATTCCCAACCAGAGTTGGGACTCGGGGCCCACAGGACCTCTCTGGCCTGAGAGGCCTGTGCGGGTTTGGGGACGCGGCAGACAGGGCTCTGCCACCCACTGCCTGCCCTGCTTTTCAGTGGGAGCTAGGTGGAGGGGCAGCCACAGCGGCACTGGACAGTGGAAAATGACGGTGCCCACGGTGATGGGAACTGGCTCCAGTGCCCAGTGCCTTCGAGAAACGTCCCTGGACGTGGCTCTGCTCTCTCAAGGTCAGTTCCACGGACCGACTTCTGGAGACGGCTCTGAACTGAGGTTGCGGACGTGAACTCGCCGTGAACACGCATCCTCCCTGCGGATCTCGGCAGAGCGCCCGTCTGCCTCCCTGGTCTCTGAGGTCACGAGGGTGGCACCCAGACCCTGCTGGGCCGTTCCTCTCCACGTTTGGAGCCTCTGGCTTCAGGGAACAAACATGGCCGAGCCGGGAGAGATGGGGGTGCAGCGGCACGGGGGGCACAGCCCAGGTTGGGGCTACCCGGTGAAATCGGGGGCCGGCCATCTCCACAGACAAGGAGAGTAGGATGAAGCCGGAAGTGCCCCGCACCCCTTCTGGTGGTCTTGAGAAGGATGTCAGGGGGTCCTGACCATTCGTAAGTGATCCTGGGTCCTGACGGGCAAGCAAGCCGAGGCCTGGGCCCCTGGGCCGTTCCTGCAGGTTCCAGACCCTGATCCAGCAGCAGATGCTAAGCAGCCCCGCCTGGCCCCTCTAGACCCAGCTCTCCCACGAGCATGCCTGACAGGCACCGTGACAGACGGGGCAGCAGACGGCCCTCCACAGGGTCATCTGTACAGAGGACAGATCAGGCTTGGACAGGCACCGTGACAGACGGGGCAGCAGGCGGGCCCCCCCCAGGGCCAACGGGGCAGCAGACGGCCCTCCACAGGGTCATCTGTACAGAGGACAGATCAGGCTTGGACAGGCACCGTGACAGACGGGGCAGCAGACGGCCCTCCACAGGGTCATCTGTACAGAGGACAGATCAGGCTTGGACAGGCACCGTGACAGACGGGGCAGCAGACGGCCCTCCACAGGGTCATCTGTACAGAGGACAGATCAGGCTTGGACAGGCACCGTGACAGACGGGGCAGCAGACGGCCCTCCACAGGGTCATCTGTACAGAGGACAGATCAGGCTTGGACAGGCACCGTGACAGACGGGGCAGCAGACGGCCCTCCACAGGGTCATCTGTACAGAGGACAGATCAGGCTTGGACAGGCACCGTGACAGACGGGGCAGCAGACGGCCCTCCACAGGGTCATCTGTACAGAGGACAGATCAGGCTTGGACAGGCACCGTGACAGACGGGGCAGCAGACGGCCCTCCACAGGGTCATCTGTACAGAGGACAGATCAGGCTTGGAGCTGCGAAGAGACCCCACTCCAGGCCGGGCAGCCTGGATGAGGTCCCGCCCAGTGAAGGCACACAAAGCCCACCCAGATCCTTACCCCACCAGGAAGGGCCCGCTCTTGTCCCTGCCCTGCTGCGCCCCCGCCTCTCCACAGCCAGAGCTGAGCGCCGAGTACCGCAGGGCTGTCCCGTGTGGCCCTGTGCCATGGCCTGACTGGAGCCCCACACAGACTGCGCTGCAAACTTCCAGCCACTGTCCCCTTCGCCCATGCCCTCTTGGCCCTCCACTGCCCAGCCCACTCCTGCTTCCTGGCCTTTGGACTCGCTAGGTGGTCACCAGCTCAGACTCCCCTCCTCCAGCCTGGAAGGCCATCCCTGCGCACATGAGTCAACTCCATGCTGGCGCCCAGGACTGCCCAGGTCTGCCATGTGCTCTCTAGGCCTTCCACAGCCCTGCTTGGCCCCCAGCTGTCTTGTTTACATGGAGCTCCCTGCAGACAGGGGCAGTTCCCACACACACAGCCTGGTGGGCCACTGCACTGCTTCACCTCTGCCCACTACCTCAGACACTGTTGTTCCTGCCAGTACCAGGCCAGGGCTCGTCCCTGCTCATCACCACCCTGGTCCTGCCACCCATGCTGTGACAAGAGCCAGTTCCTGCTGGTGCTGCTTGGCGCGGGCCCTAGAAGCCATCCATGTAGGTCACGCTGGGCTTTGGTTACTGCTGGCTTGGTTGTCTCTGACTTCTGGGGCAACCTCTGTTCCAGATACCCTGTCCAGCCCACACCCACTCCTGGCTGGGGACACGGTCGGAAGGTCTGGGACACGGCCACACGCCGAGGAAGGAGGCTGGGCTGGAGGGGTGGAGTAGGTGCTGGGTGGTCCTGGGCCATTCAGCTGTGCGCAGCCACCAGGCTAAGTGAGCACCTCCTGTCCTGCTGTCCCCACACCTGCCCTGTGCCACAGGGAGGGACAGACCTCCCTGTGTGGGGACACGGAGGCTTGGGGATGACGCTAACTGCCTACTGTTACATGAGTCCAGGGCTGGGATGGAGTCAGCCCACCGCAGCCTCTGCGCCGGCAGCCCTTCCCCGGGCCTGTCTCCTCTCTTGGGGACAGGAAGGAGCTGGCCTGCCCGACCCCCAGTCCCTCCAGCTCTCCCTTCCTTGTGTCTGCAAGAACAGGCCACCCTTCCCGGAGCAAGCTGTTAACTGCTAGGACATGACACAGGGTTCGGGGTGTTAGTCATGGGACAGGGAACAAGAGGCCCCAGGGGGGAGGACACGTGGGTGGAGGGTGGTTCAGTACCTAGAGTGAGGCTGCGACTGAAGGGGGCTCTTAGCTTCGGGACTCTTTGCCACAGACGGAGTTCTAGGGCAATGGAACGGGACAGACACATGAATCGGGGCCACCCCCCTGCCCCGGCAGACTCGCGGCTCGGCCCGTCCCAAGGCAGCTCACCTGGACAGTAATGAGGACACAGGCTTCTCCACTGAGTTGCTCCGCTCCCAGGGCTTCCGGCCAGCCTCTGTCAATTCATTTCATGGACGAGGACCTCAGAGCCGAGAGGACTCAGGGGGCACCCACACCCCGCACGCCTGGCAGGAGGCTTCGGCCTAGTCAGGGTCAGCTCTGAGCAGAGCTCATAGTCCCCCGTAGTCCAGGGAAGCCCCGAGGGCTGTGGACAGCACTATCATCACCTGGTCCCCTCCAGACTCCACTCCTGTCCCTGAGACGACTGGCCTAACTGGTGGCCTGGCTCGAGTCTTTTTGCCGGGCTGGCTCTGTGTGTGGGGGACCAGCCACTCCCGCAATGGAGAGGGCAGGCGGGGACCCCCCCCCGCCACTCCCA
>NW_006160193.1:4012953-4017324 GCF_000334495.1 Tupaia belangeri chinensis | reverse complement strand
CCCAGCCACTCCCGCAAGGGAGAGGGCAGGCGGGGACCCCACCCGGACACTCCCAGTGTGGCCTCGTGTTCCGACCGGCTCTGGCAGCCAGGCCCCGGGCCACCTGCACCTGCCGATGGGCCTTCCTTTATCCTCCCCACACACCGTGGGTCGCCCAGGTCTTAGAGTGGCATTGGATTATACTCCATCCCACTTCCGGAGACTGGCGGGGTCACACTGAACCAGGAGACAAACCCCGAGGTCTGCAGGGGAACCAAGTCCCGGGACCCTGTAGGCCGACTGCAGTGAGGTGGGCCTGCTCAGAGCCCTCCGGATGCCCCTGGGCTCACCTGCTGGAGGCAGGGGCACAGCCGAACCCAGGTCTGTGGCAGGGGCAAACGGCCCCACTACACTGAGTGTGGGCAGGTGCAGGCGGGGCCACACCCAGAGCGAGGAGATGGGGGGGCTCTCCGTCAGCTCCTGAGCACAGGCCTGGTGTGCAGCCGACGCGGAACAGCCGTCCTGGCTCCTCTCTCCACCACTCCCAATACACCTTGGCACAGCTCAGGCTGGGGGACCCCTGGGCAGTAAGGGGCTGTGTTGTAGGTGGAGCACGCCCGATGGTAACCCTGGCAACGCACTGACATTTAAGCTCTCCTGTCGCAGCGCTGACCCCGCCCGGGTGCCGGAGCTCTAGACAACATCCCCACTCGGCGTGTGCTGCCAGGCAAGCCCTTCCCTCGCAGGGACCCCTGGAAGTCACCGAGGTCAGAGCGCCCTATGCTTCTGGGACTCGCACAGCTGGCCTCATTTGCTCCCGTGTAAAGTGAGGTGGTTGAATCAGGCTCTCTTCTGCGAGTCGCCCCCCACCCCGCCCCCAGGAGACCTTGTGCGTCCTGGGGTCAGGATGGTGCCTCTTACCTGAGGAGTTAGGTGGCTGGCTGGCTGCTCGGGTCCCCGGAGACGGGGAGGTGCTGGGATCTTCCTACAGCGGGAAAGAAAGGCTCTCTCGTTAGAGCCTGCCCGAGCGGGACGGCTGCTCAGGCTGGCTGGACACCTCTGGGCCGGGCCCTTCATCAGGGGGTGCACGTCACTATTTACTTTATTACTTTTTAAAGCTTTTTCTTTCTGCTAGGGCCAGCAGGTGTGGTGGTTGAGGTGCTGGACGCCCACATGGTTGACCATGGTTTGAGTATTGCAGTTGGCAGCTTGCTTTCTCACTTTCCCTCTCTCTCTCTGGTAAGTGCGTATGCCCTATAGCAAATGAAAATGTGATAGTAAAAAAATAAAAATAAATAACTAATTCTTTAAAAAGAACTTTTTTGCTATAGAGTGCATGCACTTGCTGGTACGAGAGAGAGAGAGAGAGAGAGAGAGAGAGAGAGAGAGAGAGAGAAAGTGAAAAATCACTCTCCGGGGTCGTCATGTTGTAACCCCTTCTCCGTTTCCTTCTTGGGATTCTGGGCACACATGTACCAAATGCGTTTTGAGCTGTCGGGTCTGGGACTTGAACCTACTGGCCCCACATGTCACTTTTATAATTAGTAAAACAACAAATACTACTTAAAAACGCAGCTCCCAGGGACCAGTAGCATAATGGCTATGTTGCTGGACTCTCACGTAGTCGACCATGGTTTGAGTCCTGGACCTGGTGGCTTAAACTCAAGCTGGGTGCGTGCCCAAGATCCCGAGAGGAGAATGGAGGAGAAGGGATTGTGGCGTGGCCATCCCCCTGGGGGTGATTTCTCACTTTCTGTCTCTCTCTCTCTGTCTTTCTGGTGAGCGCACGTGCCCTATAGCAAAAATCTCTCCCAAAAAACAAAGACGAAACTCCTGACCCTAGTGGGAGGTCGTGAAGCCTGATGAAGTCCAGGGAGGAGCAGCTGTGGGCAGGTTGCCCTCTGCAGAGCAGGGTGGCACCATGCCCAATCCTGAGCCTGTCCCTGTCCTGGCGGGTGGGCAGGAGTCTCAGGGACTTCTGGCAGCCCCCCTGGAGAGACTCACTCCTTCACTGGGCGGTGCTCACTGGCCTCTGGGAGATGCTTTTGGCCTGCTACCCGCTCCCAGCCCTTGAACCTACTGGCCCCACATGTCACTTTTATAATTAGTAAAACAACAAATACTACTTAAAAACGCAGCTCCCAGGGACCAGTAGCATAATGGCTATGTTGCTGGACTCTCACGTAGTCGACCATGGTTTGAGTCCTGGACCTGGTGGCTTAAACTCAAGCTGGGTGCGTGCCCAAGATCCCGAGAGGAGAATGGAGGAGAAGGGATTGTGGCGTGGCCATCCCCCTGGGGGTGATTTCTCACTTTCTGTCTCTCTCTCTCTGTCTTTCTGGTGAGCGCACGTGCCCTATAGCAAAAATCTCTCCCAAAAAACAAAGACGAAACTCCTGACCCTAGTGGGAGGTCGTGAAGCCTGATGAAGTCCAGGGAGGAGCAGCTGTGGGCAGGTTGCCCTCTGCAGAGCAGGGTGGCACCATGCCCAATCCTGAGCCTGTCCCTGTCCTGGCGGGTGGGCAGGAGTCTCAGGGACTTCTGGCAGCCCCCCTGGAGAGACTCACTCCTTCACTGGGCGGTGCTCACTGGCCTCTGGGAGATGCTTTTGGCCTGCTACCCGCTCCCAGCCTTCCATGGCCACGGAGCTGCAGCGGCAGCCAGGCAGGGCCCACCCAAGGCCCTGGCCTCTCCTCTCCAGCCTGCTTGCCCTGTGCAGAGTGGCAGACTGACTCTCAGGGGCCTAGAGGACGGGAGGCCTGTAGCCCCAGAGGGTGCTGCATGAGTGCAATGGCTGTGCCGGGGGTCCTGGCCTGCAGCTGGAGGGAGGGTCTCTTGGGCCTGGTCACAGCACAGCAGATGCCCTACGGACTGTCTGTGGGAATGCCCGGGAGCCTCATCTCTCTCTCGCTAAGCAGGAAGTAGGAAGAACCATTTGAAACTTCCTGTGTGTCCCCAGCTGGATCACACCGAATTGACCATTCGAGAACCTGAATCTGCCCTCATGGCTCTGCCAAGAGTCTCTGGGGCAGCCACCGATATGCAGGAGGTGTGGCTGGCCACTCTGCCCTCACCTCCGGCTCCACACCCCTGCCTGGCACATCCTACCAACTCCACTCAGCTCTCAAAGCTCCGTGCCAGTGTCTCTTCCCGGGGGCCTCCAGGCTGGGCTAGGGTAATCCTCCTTCTGGACCGCCAGAGCCTGACGTCCTCTGTCCAGTCATAGGTGTCTGCTTGCCGTATGCCACGCCCGGCAGGCCCAAGCCTCTGGGGGCAGGCGTGTCTGTTCGGCTCCGCCTCCTGCCCGCAGCACATGCGTGTCTGCCCTGCCAGGAGGAGGTCTGCAGCCATGCCACAGGACGGACGTGTGTCTCTCAGCCGGAGCAAAGCTGCCGTTTACTGCATGGCATGTGTTTTGGAAAGGTTTTTAACTACTGAGAAAATGGCATTAAAAATGTATTTTTTTTTAATTGCAAAAAATTGCCATAGGGGGCCCAGCAGGTGGTGTGGTGGATAGGGGCGCTGGACTCCCACATGGCCAACCACGGTTCAAGTCTCGGACTTGGTGGCTTGGTTTTCCACTTCCTCTCTCTCTCTCTCTCTGATCAAACTGGAAAATAATAATGATAATAATAATCATAAATAAAGTTAAATAAAATAATTCTTTTAAAAAAATTGCCATAGGGTGTGTGCATGCACCAGAGAGAAGGGGAGTAAGAAACCACCCCCCTGGGGGGATGTTACTGAGCAGAGCTGTGGGCAGGAAGGCTGGTTCGGAGACAGGTGGGGGAGGCGTTCCCTGGGAGGCTGGGAGCCCAGCACCGGGGGAGAAGGTGGGGAGGAGGCCGGGAGAAGGCCCGTGCCTAACGGCTGCATTTCTTGCCCCTCATGTCCCCTGAGATGTGACCTTCATGCTCTTTGTACTGAAGGTCTACATTTGCAGCGTCCAACCGAACAGAGGGGAGGGGGGTCACCGTGAGCGAATGTAGACGCGGGGGCTCTGTGCCGCAGGGTCAGGGCTGGTGCCAGGCTCCACCTGGCGGCCTGCAGGTCCCACAGGCGTCGACTGACCATTGATGAGAAGGAACTTGAAATCAAACCAATCCTGGACTCCTACCAGACTTTCCCTGTGGCACTCTGAGCTCCCTGGGACTCCACCTCAGACTGGCCCAGGGTGGGGCCATGCGAGGCAGAGGGGGTGCTGAGTGCTGGGCCTACCAGAGCTGTGCTCATGGGACGGGCGCCACCAGGCCCCCTGCACTCGTAGGTTCTCGACTGTCCGTGTCCAAACCAGGCACACCTCAATGTCCTTGGCCCCAGAGCCCTCCTGGCAGGTGCACTCGAATTTGATAGGGAGCCAGAGCCGGGTGGGCTGGGGGTGGGGAGCGGGGA
>NW_006160193.1:4002309-4011694 GCF_000334495.1 Tupaia belangeri chinensis | reverse complement strand
GATGGGGGGCCGGAGCGGGGTGGGCTGGGGGTAGGGAGCGGGGAGGGGGGGTTGGGAGTCGGGCTGGGGGTCAGGAGCTGGGCTGGCCGGGCCAGGCGTGCTCACATACCGTTTGGCTTTCATCTTCCCTTCTGTCGGCGGGCTTGTCTGTCTGGGAGGCTGCTTTCCTCCTAGGCACAGGAAGGAAGGAGGTTCAGATCGGCTCCCTCAAGTTTTCTCACTGACTTAGAAAACCTCCGTGCCTCCATGCTGGACGCACCTAGTCCTCAGATGCCCCTGATATGGGACTTGGTGCCTGTTTCACACGGAGGCGGCGGCCTGTCTAGGCACCCATCGGGCCTGGAGCCGGGACCACGCCCTGAGTGTCTAAGCCTTCCACGCACAGTCCACAACCTGGTACTGGCCGTGGCAAAACCAGTTGGGGCAGAGAAGGCTGGGCCTGGGTGCTCCTACCTGCCTGCTGGCCTGGGGACTGTCCCGGAACCTTGTCTCCTGGGGCCTGGCCTGGCTGAGTGGCTACTGTACTCCCAGGGCATGCCAGGCCTGCTACATGGGGCTGGAGGGGCTGCTCTGGGTTGCGAGTCCCCATCGCCAGGCTGACTGGTGCAGCCAGCAGGCCTGCCACCTGCTCTGTCACCCTAAAGTCCTCCTCTTTTGGAACACAGGCCACGCAGCCACGGCCGGCCGGGCTGGACCACCGTGGAAGCTGCAGGAGCTCAGGGAAAGGAAGGTGGCTCCTGTGCTCACCACTTCCCGTGGGCTGGAGCCCCCTTCGTACTCTCCAACGCCTCATTGGGTTTTTGACCCCAGTGGTCGTTACATCTGGCTCATCCCAGTCCACACGTGGGCCCTTGATCCCCATAAAAGTGTACCCCTGTGAACCTGTAACTGAGACCACCAGAGCACACGGCGATCAGCATCCCCAAGGGGCTGCCCAAGGTGTGCGACTGCCTGACTCGCAGGGAGCTGCCCCGATGGCCGGGGCCCACACGACCTCTCCCCTGCTGGCCTAGCTGCCCAGCCCAGAAACCGAGCAGCCGTCCCTGACACCCGCTTGGTGTAACAGTAAGCCCAGCCAGCCCTGC
The DNA here is from genome assembly GCF_000334495.1 of Tupaia belangeri chinensis. Taxonomy (NCBI): domain Eukaryota; kingdom Metazoa; phylum Chordata; class Mammalia; order Scandentia; family Tupaiidae; genus Tupaia; species Tupaia belangeri. The sequence goes on along the minus strand of NW_006160193.1, from coordinate 4,010,609 downwards.
GTCTGAGTTTTATCCCAGTTGATCTTTCTCCTATTCACTTTCACCCCTCAGGACAAGCCACCCTCACCTCGTCCCAGACTCCAGGTCTCCTTTCTGGTCTACCTCTGGCACCCCGGCCCATACTCATTTCCTACCCAGTACCTAGGGATTAGCCTCTTAAAAATATAAAGTGAAGGGACCAGCAGTTAGCGTAATGGCTATGTTGCTGGACTCCCATGTAGTCAACTGCGGTTCACGTCCTGGACCCAGTGGCTTAAACTCACGCCGGGCGCGTGTGCATGTGTGCCCAAGATCCCGAGAGGAGAATGGAGGAGAAGGGATTGCGGCATGACCATCCCCCCTGGGGGGTGATTTCTTGCTTTCTGTCTCTCTGTCTGGTGAGCGCACACGCCCTATAGCAGAAACCTCTCCCCCCAAAAGAATTAAAAATAAAAATAATAAAGTGGACTGGGGCCGGTAGGTGGCATGGTGGTTAAAGTGCTGCACTCCCACCTGGCCGACCGTGGTTCAAGTCCTGGACCTGCTGGCTTGAAACTCACATCAGGTGCATGTGTGTGTGTGTGCCCTAAGTCCCGGGGGAGAATGGGGAAGACTGCAGTGCGGCTTTCCTCTGGTGGTGACTTCTCACTTCCCTCTGTCTTTAGTGAGCACACACGCCTTATGGCAAAAACGTTTAAATGTGTGTGTGTGTGTGTGTGTATATGTACACACATATATATACTTTTGTGGCCTACATATATAACATAAATACAGAGAGCGCGCACCAAGCCATCCTGTCCGAGGAGACCAGTGAGATGCGCTGAATGGAGCTCGTGCGTGTGCCCGGCCTGGGGAGCATGCGCCCTCCTGCGCCTCACCACCACGCCTGCCCCCAAAGGCAGGGACGCACCGGCAAGCACCTCCCTGGAAAGCAGCAGCTCACGGGGCACTCTGGGACGCGCTCAGCGCCGCGCCGAGGGCCTGCGGGGAGACGCAGTGTGCACGTGCCCAGGGCACCGGGTGTCCGTCTGTCCCTGGCAGGGCCCTGTGCTTCCGGCTCCTGCTCTTGAAGAAAAAGCAGCTCCCTCCCCGTTTGGCCCATACCATCTGGGTCAAACTGCTCGTGCTAACTCACTGGTTTTGGACTTGGGGAAGAGGTTAGCATCTTCCCAAGAATGTTTTCTGTGTGGCTCCCTTCCTGAGGGCCAGAGGTAGGGCCCAGCTAAGAGCCCAGCCTCCCTCCTCTGCTTTCGGTGCAGTTCCCAGGGCACAGGGCTTCTCTGCCTTTCCAGAGACACCACCCACCACATCTCTGCTGCCCTTCCTGAGAGACACTCTCCTCTCCTGGCTCTGCCCAGAGAATCAGGCCGCGCACACGTGGAACCTCCTCTGTGAAGCCCTCCTGGCTCTCTCCCGCAGCAGCTGCTCCCACTTTTGCAAGGCCACCGTTGACCCCTCCCTGTGTCTCGAGTTCTTGCTGTGTGAACACTGCCTCCCACCCCCTCACCCCTGCCATAGGGTGTGTGAGCTCACTGGATAGCGTGAGAAAGAGAGAGAGGGAGAGGAAAAGCGAGAAGTCACGTCCTAGGGAAAACGCACTCCCTTCTCCATCCTCCTCCTGAGACTTTGGGCACGCACACACACGCACACGCATGTTTCTCAGGCCACTAGGTCCAGGACTCGAACTGGTTAGCTGACTATGTGGGAGCCAGTGCCTAACTGCCATGCCACCTGCTGGCCCTGAACCCTGTTTTTGGGATGTTTTTGTTTTTTGGGGGTGTAGTTTTTGCTAAAGGGAGCATGTACTTGGCAGAGAAAGAGAGAGGGGGAAAGTGAGAAATCACCCCCTGGTGGATGGCTGCGCTGCAACCCTGTCACCTCTTCTCCTCTGGAGATTTCTGGCATGTGCATACGCAAGTACCTGGCGTTATTTTCAAGCTGCCGGGTCTGGGAATCGAACCACACAGCTTGCCATGTGGGACCCAATGCCTTAACTTCCACATCACCTGGTGGACCCCTGAATACTGCTGTAATTCTTGGTGTTTATGCATGCCAGGCTCAGGGGGTGGCTTGGGAGAGCCCTGAGCTGTGGACTGGCCTCCCCACTCACTGACTCCTGGCAGGTGCCCTCCGAGCTGTCCCTGCTGCATGTAGAGCCTTCTGCAGGAAGCCTGGCTGTGCCCTGCTGGCACCCCTGTGTCGGCATATTCTCGATGCCAGGCCCCATCTAAAAGTAAAAGCCCTGTGTGGTCCCTCCACCTGCCTGGCCCCTCCACCTGCCTGGCTTCCCACTGAGGAACAGGCTGCTGGCCCTGGCAGATGGAATGGAGGTGCCCTGAGCCCACCATGACGCATGCAGTGTGTGAGGGGGCTGTTCTGGTCTCAGGGCTGGTGTCCTTGCCTGAGTCCTGCATGGTGAGGACAGAGTGGCCTCACAGTCTCAGCAGAACCGGCCTGTGCCTGCTCCACCGACTGCGCCTGCTCCCTGCCCCCGCCTGGAACGCCATGCCCACACTGCCCTGGTGGGCTGCACACGGCTGGTGTTTGCTAGGTGCTGTTGGGAAGGTTCAACTTCAGTGAAGGACTGAGAGTTCCGAGGACGCCTGGCTTGATGTCTCAGACTGGGCCCTTAAGTGGGAAATTTAAGGAGCGGTTTCCCCCTTGGTGAGCCCTGGGTGACAAAGGATGACGTGCCCAGCAAGGGCTCTGGGGCTAGGCCAAGGGACGGGAGCAGGCCCGGGGAGCGGGGACCCACCTCTTGGCCAGCAGTTTGTTCATTTCCTCCATGAGGCCGCCTCCTCCCCCGCTGCTGGCCCGGTTGGCGTCAGACTTCGAGGTCCCACTGGGGCTGGAACCTCCAGATGCATCTTCTGGCTGAGGGTAAAGAGGCCACGTGTCAGACTGGAGGAGGGGGAGGAGGCAGCAGCTCCTCGAGGGGGTGGGGGGCTGTGCGTGTACGTGTGGCCCCCTACAATGGCAGTGTGACAAGAGATCTCAAGGCACACCCAGTCCTGTGGCCCCCATCCCCAGGTGAGAGGACCAGCGTCCAGGGACTGGGCCTGCCTGGCTCCCAGGGGCTGGGGCACTGCTTGGCCCAAGCTTTCATGGTCCGAGTCGGTGAGACCCACGAGGCAGAAGCAGAGGGGAGGCGATTCGTGGGAGGCAAACTAGTAAGGCCACAGGTGGGCGTGAGAGGCGCTCTCCTCCATGTCCCCCGGCCTCACTCCAGGACAGGCACGTGGCCGGGGGCGGGGCTGAGCCCAGGGCCCGGTGCCGAGGTGTGACTAAAGCACCCTGTGTGCAGCAGTGCCACAGCTCCTCGCTCAGGGCCAGCTGCAGGGCGGGCGAAGCCACGAGAAGTGTCCAGGAGAAGGTGGGCCCCGTGCCGTGCCCGCCCCGTGCCCAGGGACTCTCACCCGCTGGACTCTCCTCAGCTTGGCCCCGGACAGGGCAGCAGCCAGTCCTGACACGGAGCTCTCATCGTGGCTGGACCCCTGGGCTCCTCCGGCTGGCAGGGGGGGTGGGGGAGGTGGGGTGGCCCCAGTGGGTGGAGGCGGGACTGGGGGTGGGGGTGGGGGCGGAATTATGAGTGGCCTGCTCCTCGGAGGGACAGCAATGGTTCTAGGCCTGCCTCTTCCAGGAAGCCCCTCTGGGAAGAACTTGGCCCGCTACAGATATTCCCTATCCTGGCCGCCTCTGTGTTGTGGCCAGCGGTGTCCCCTCAGTGTGGCCAGATTGCTTGGCCCCCCTCGGGCTCGGCTGACTTCTCTGGCTCCAGCCACGTCCCAGAGGAGAGGAAGCCCCCCAGGGCGTGGGCTGTGGCCGTCTCCTCCAAGCACTGGCACCGCAGAAGCTGCTCAGGGTGCAAGTGGCCGCTGTGCTGGGGACTGGCAGGTCCCAGGGTTCCGGCACACGGGCCAGGAGCAAGCTGAGTGCTGGCTCTGGGGTGGGGGCGGCCCATGGCCCACTGTCCCTCCCTTCCCCAGCCCCACGGGACGGGCCACGCATTGGGGAGAGACAGCCAGGGCACTGTGCCGTGTGCTCTGCTCAGGGCACCATGGGGTCCGATGACCAGGCGCCCACGGGAGGGCAGCCGTGGGACTGTCGGTGACGTGCTGCAAGGGCCCGCAGGGCAGCTGGGCCGGGCCAGAGGTTCGCGGAGGGGATGGCGGGCTGGAACGGGGCAGGGGAAGAGTTCTGGTAGGCAAGGGGGTGAACAGGAGGAAGGAGCAAGAGGATGGCAGTGCCTGGAGGCACAGGAGAGAGAGAGAGAGAGAGAGAGAGAGATGCAGTGAGAGCACGGGGCGGGGGGAAGCTGGCCGAGGGACAGGGAGGGGTGGCAGGGTCAGACCTGCACCAGGAGCACTGGGCTCGGGCCGTGAGGGCGCCCACAGCTCCTAGGGTAGCATCAGGGCAGGGCACCCATAACCAGCGGGGGCTCCTTGGTAATGCGGGGTGGCATTCACCTGCTTATTGCCCAGGGCAGTTGAGAAAAGTCAGCAAGACAAAGGATGAAAGCCCTTGGAAGCCCTGCCCCATGCAGTTTTCTATAAAACCCCTTTGTTCCTCCAGGGTGCCAAGTTTCATGCCAAGTGGCTGACTGTGGCTTAGCAACACCTCCTCCAGGAAGTCTTCCGTGATCCAGGTGGACGGGTCTCCTGTGTGCCGACGCTGGCTCCCTCGTCTGCCTGGCTAGACCTGGGCCCTGGGGCCCCGTCTGCCATGTGCAGGTTCTGTCCCTGTCCTCAGGGTGCTGGTGGTGCTGCAGGTCTCTCGGAAGGTGTGCAAGGCCATGCGGGATGGGGGCTGCCTGAACTGAGTCGCTCCCCAAGCCCCTGCCCCAGAGCCCGCCACAGTGGGAGGGCCTCGTCCTAGTGGGGGCTCTCACCTGTGGCCGAGGTCCTTCTCTCGAGAGACTCCTGACGCTGCTGCTGCTGCTCCATCACTTGTCTGGAAGGCAAGCAAGCCAGGCGGCCTGACTTCGCACTCCCTGTCCACACTCAGGTCGCCCGCACTCCCCAAGAGCCCGCTTCACAGAAGAGGGGATGGAGTGCCTCAGGTTCCCGATGGGGCAGAGCTGGTGGCACCCCAGTCTCGGCACATGGCACGGGAAGCCCTTCACAGAAGGCTGGGGGGCCTCAGGAACACCAGGCTGGGTTGTCAGTCACTGGGCTAAGCTCCTGGGACAGCACTCAGGTCCTGCTGGTGGTCAGGACAAGGGGACAGGAAGGCCCCAAGTCTCTGATCTTTCCCGCGGCCCAGCACAGGCCTGGCCTCCTTTCAGAGGGCCACCTGAGTGAGGACACTGACCCAACGGGCACCACAGGATGAGGGCCGAGATGGCAGTGCAGGGGGACCTTCAGGCCTCACCTAGGGATAGCAGCACTCCTGCAGCAAGCACGGGCCCAGGTGTGTGCTCGGCTAGCTCTGGGCCCGCTGGGAGACCCGGCCATGGCCGGGAAGTAAGAAGTGTGGGTTGTGGGCCGTGTAAGCCATGCTCTGCAGGGAGCTTGGGAGCCTCTGGTGCCTGGCGCCGTGTCTGGCACACACAGACTCTTAGTAAGTGCCTTCTGCAGGTGAGGAAGTGACCCCTCCATGCAAGAAGCCACTCCAGGCTTTGTGACAGGGCGAGTCACACCCTCCCCTGAGCCCCGATTCTTCTCTGTAGAGCAGGCACAGTGCCCCGTTTTGCGAGGCCCTCCTCAGGGGCATGCCCGACACCCCGAGATGTAGGAGGAGCTTAGCAGGCACTGAAGGTGTCCGAGACGCTCCTGACAGCAGCCACTTCGGCCTCTCCTTCCAATTTGCTGAGTATCACCCAACGTGACAACCTCCCCCGCAGGTCACACGCATAGAAGTCTGCAGTACAAGGGTGTCTGAAAACTGCTTAAAAATTGGTCTTAGGATATTTGTGTCAAAAGAGAAAGTCTCCTGTGCTTGGAGTCACCACCGCACCAGGAGGCCCTGAGCCAGGCAACTCTCTCTGAGGGGGTGAGGCGCCCAGGGGTCTCTCCTGTGGGGTTTGGCGCTGGCAGTTCACAGTCTGCCACCAGGGGGCGCTCTGGTTTATGGCCCTGCTCTCTGCAGCGCTGGGCCTCACACACCTGAACTTGGCCTTGGGTAAGAGAAGGCACAGGGCAGTGCTGTGGGTGTTTAACAAGTTCCGAGAGAACCGCTGCAGGGTCTGCTTAGCTGTATGTCTGTACCTCATGCCTGGCGGGGGCTCCCTTGGCAATGCCCCTCCCAGGTAGCCATGCCCTTGGGACCTGCAGTGAGCAGCAGCGGCCGGGCTTCCCCGCCAGTCGTGGTCTTGCCTCCAGCTTCCTAGTTACTTTGGGCAGGGCATTCCCGCTCTCAGAGCTCTAGGTGGGAAACGGTAACTCCTGAGCTGAGCGTGTGGACTGAGACAAGACAATGCACACGATGCATTGGTAAGCTGCGAGTGCCATGTCCCCGAGGAGCTGGGAGGCCTACGTAGTCACACGCTCTTACAAACAGAAGCACTGGCAGCAGGTGCCATCCCTGGCCTCGAGGGCGGGCGCAGAGACTTGGCCCGCATCATGAAGTAGAATGTGGAAGTAGACATGGACCTATCATGGTGGTGGGACCGCCCTGGAGACCCTAGGCCTGTGAAGCTAACTGTGCAGCTGCAAGATGGAAAGACTTCAGACGCGAGACTCGCTGGGCCAACAGGCCTGGGACAGGTGAGGCTGCCCGAGCTGTGGAGGCCCGACCTCTCAGTGCCCATGGAGTTCCTGGGACTGTCCTCGTGGGGATGCTTCAGGCTTCTCTCCTTGTGGAATGGAGTTCCTGCCCGTGCCTGTCCCCCTGTTTGGGAGCCTGTGACCTGTTTTCCAGGCTTGTGGCTGGAAGGTTTTGCCGGAAGTCTCAGATGGAACTGTGGTCTTTGGAGTCGGTGGTAAAATGAGCTAAGATTTTCAGGATGAATTGGGAGGAATTTATGAGAGAAGTACATGTGTTTCGGAGTCCAGGGGCAGGATGCTATAGCATGCACATGGTCCCCCAAATTCATATGTTGAGCTATTGTAAAGGGATTGAGAGGGAGAAAACTTGATTTGCTAGTGTTGTCAAAGGTGGGACCTTGGAGTCAAATAAAGGATGAGGTGGGAGCCCATGACTGGGTCCGATTTCCAAGAGAGGGGAGATCAGGACGGAGTCTTGTGGACACAGCCACTCCGCTCTGCTCCGGCCTCCCGACGTGGCCGGGACTGTGAGATGCCCACCAGACACGTCCCTGGGCGGTGGGCCTCCACACCTCAGGAGCTGGGGGAGCCGCTCTTTATAGATCACCCAGTTTCAGGTATTTTCCATTATTTGCAACAAAACAGACTAGAATGCTCCTTCTTTCATTCGTCAGCACGAGGGAGAGGTCAGGGAAGGAAGGTAGTGGGAGGGCCCTCAGCAGCCCTCTATGGGCGGGATGGAGGACGCCTCCCCGAGTCCTGGCTCGGACCTGGCACTGCGCCGCTCCCCGTGAGAGCTGGATGGGACAGCTGGGCCAGGCCAAGCCTCCCTTGTCACAGCCCCACAGACCCGAGACTCAAAGCCTTATCAGAGGGGAGCACCGTCAGACAGATGGCAGATCTGGGTTTGAGTCCTGGCTCTGGCATTTCTGGTCAGTGCAGCCCTGGGGAGGCTGCTCCACTACGAGCCACCATGTCCCCCTCTGTAATTTCAGGCAGCCACACGGGCCCTCCTTCCTGGTGCCAACACTTGGGAAGCTCTCTCAGGGCCCAAACTGCACCTGCAGACGCGTCCTCCTGCACAGGCTTAGTGCCTCTGTGTCGTAACTACCTCCTCATAGAGCGGCTCCCAGCCCCCAGGCCAACAATGGTACCAGTCCCCCACCCGTGGTACCAGTCCGTGGCCTGCTAGCCCTGGGGCCGCACAGCAGGAGGTGAGCAGCTGGAAGCAAGCCGAGCTTCACCCCTGGTCTTGATGTCTGGGCAAGTGGTCGTGCACCCGCTCCCTCTTCCCTTCTGGTCTGGCGTGTTCCCCACCCCATGTGTGCCTCTGGGAGCACTGGACCTAGCTGTGGGTGTGTTGTCGCCCACTGAGGGGAGCCCTGGCCACCAGGTGCTCCTGGGGAGGCTGCCAGGCCGGCCCTGCTGGGTGCGGGTTACCTTCTCTGGATGTCCATCTCGTCAGGAGAGGGGCCATTCTGCACCTGGCGCTGGCTGGAGGGGCCTGTGGACAGAGGAGCACAAGGCACAGTGTTAGCAGAGGCCAGGAGGCCCGGCAGACCACCCGGGAACTGTGTCTGTCTCCTGCCGAGGAAGAGGTACAGCGGCCCGCCAATG
>NW_006160193.1:3975039-4001542 GCF_000334495.1 Tupaia belangeri chinensis | reverse complement strand
GGGGGACGCGCGCCCCCCCAATGGCTGCTGCCCAGGCCTGGGCGGCCCTCCACTCCCTCTGAGCTGGCACCGAGAGCCACACCCATACCTGGTTAAAAGCTTTGCCTTCCAGCTCCCGGCCCCACTGAGTGCAGCTGCCACTCCTGCTCCCTCACTGCCACTGTCCCTTTGTCCCTGTAACCCTGACTCTGGTCTGCCCAGGCCCACAGCTGTTCTAGCTGAAACCCCAGTGGACTCGGACTGCTGACCCATTGGGTCCATTTCACCTCACTGTCAGAGCAAAGGTATGCAGGGCAGAGGCTGGGGTCCAGCCAGGCCTGGGTGAGCTGGTGCCCGGGCTCCTTGGCGCTGGAAGGGCTGCGGCCTGCACCGGGGGTCTGGGCTATCCGTGAGGACGGGGCCTCCTGCGGCCCTCGTTCTGCACTGGCACGGAGCCTTCCGGGCCACACTCTCTGGGGCAGGAGCCCAGGCAGGCCTGGTCTGTGTGAATGCGTGCCAGCGAGCAAGCGAGGGCTCTGTGGGGGACTGCTCCTTCTCCTGGCCAGTCACTCAGGAGACTCAGAGAGCCACAGTGACTAGGGCAGGGACCCTGGGAAAGAGGCCTCACACCTCCCCGGGGACGAAGTAACAGTGACAACCCCAGGGACTGGGGCCCCCCCTCTTTGCTCGTAGGACTCAGGGATGAATGTGCAAGCACTACTCAAACAGCAGGAGACACTTCTCTTGACTTAACTGAGTCCTGATCCTCACAACCAGCCGGACAGCTCCCATGAGGACTGTGACAACTAAGGGAACCCCAGAGAGGTCATGTGACTCGCTCAAAACAGCAAGTGGCAGAGTGAGAAACAAATCACCAGGGAAATGCCCTTTCTTAAGTTCCGCCTCATCGTGAAGTCAGACTGGCCCTGACTTCGAGAACAAAGATGGCGGGGCAGCCTCCTTCCCAGGTCACCAGGAGAAGCCGGACTCGGGCTCAGTCCTCGGACAAGGCTGTCCTCAGGTGTGGCCTGGAGTCCATGCACTGTCCCCACCCTATCCCTGCCAAGGCAGGAGGACACATGATGTCCTGGCCCCTTGCTCTGGGGGCCACCTGAGCTGCCCGGCTGCCGGCGGGGTACCAGCCCCGGGCTCTAGCTGAAACGACTGGACCCCGCGGGGCTCTAGGGCTGCACTCCGGTGCTGAGGCCACTCGCGTGTCTAGGCTCTGTCCCTGTCAACCTGGTCTAGCTCTGGTCCCTGCTCTCGGACCAAGGCTTGTGGTGCTTGGGCCCTACTGGCTGCTGCAAGGTGCTTCTGAGGTGGGGGAGACCTGGTTGTGGTGGCTGGGGGAGGGCGTGCAGCCTAGAGGTCTGGCCCCTCCAAGTGGGGGAAGTGAGCAGTGGGAGAGGCCAGCTCCTCCCTGCTGGTGGCTCCACCTGGGGCCCGCCAGGGTGTGAAGCAGGCCCCTCCACACTTGTCCCTGTCCTGGGTAGGCAGGGACATTAATGACTGCGGCTCCAAGGAGGAGGTGGGCTTGCGCTTGGTAAGCACACTGTCCGTTTCAGAGGGCACTCGCGGCGAGGACCTCCCTGTGAGATACTGTAATCGAGAAAGCTGGCCTTGTGCAGGGAAAGGGGTAGGGAGGGCTGGTGAGGGGCAAGGAGGGCATGTTTCGAGGCTCCAGGAGAACGACCCTCCCTCCCCACTCCTCAGCTGGCCGAGGGGCTGAGATACGTGCCTGTCACAGGACAGACCCAGGTCATGGCAGCCCAGGTGCACAGAGCCCCTCCTTATGGGGTACTGACAGTGCTGAGTCCTGCCATGAGACACACAGTGACAGTGAGAGAGCACAGGTGAGAGACAGGGGAGGGAGGTACAGGTGAGAGACAAGCGATGGCGTGCAGGTAAGAGGGCTGCAGGTCAGAGGTAGGGTGTACAGGAGAGAAGTGAGGGGCACAGGTCAGAGATGAGTTGGGTGTAGATGAGACAGGTGAGGGGTGTAGGTGAGAGGTGAAAGGGTGCAGGTGAGACAGGTGAGGGGCACAGGTGAGACGTGCTGGGGGTGTAAGTAAGAGACAGGTGAGAGATGAGGGCCAAGTGAGAGGCAGGTGGGGGGACGCAGGTGAGACAGGCGGAGGGGTGCAGGCCAACTGAGCCGTGCCTGCCCTCCAGGGACATCTCTGCTCTGCTTGCCTCCCCACTGCCACACCACCATGGATTCAGGCGGGCGGGCACCAATGAACGATGGCTGAATGCATGAGTGTCCGGCCCCAGGCACACAGTCTGAAGAACTCCAGCCAGGGGCTGACGCTGGAGCAGGTGACACACTCTTAGATTAACAGCAGCCTTGGGGTGCCAAAGCTCTCAGCCGGAACTGGACCGTGTCTCGAGCCTGGGGGTCCTGGAGGAGGTGAGATACTGCAGGCTACCAGCAGTGGGAGGGGCAGGGCAGGGAAGACAGAGCCCAGTGACTGGGCATCTGCTTCGCCACATACAAGGCCCTGTACCAGGGACTTCGCAACCGGCACACGCGTACCAGGAGCCCCGCTTGTGAGCTCTTACTCTAGAGAGCCGAGGCACCATCTTCACGGCCCGAGCATGTGGAAGCCATGCCAGGTTTACACCAGAGAGCCAGTGCTGACGCACCCCCAGTTAACTGTGACTGCAGGAGGAGGGAGGACGGGAGAGAACGGGGAGGCCCTGAGAGTCGGGGAGCCCTGTGCTGAGCATCCTGGCCAACTCCGTGTGGCACATGTGGGCTCTCGGCACCCACTGCCACGCTGCCTGTGCCCACCTGGTGGTACCTGGCAGAAGTGCGCCAGGAGACGGATCCGGATCGGCTCACAGGCTCTCAGGGCCCTAGAGGGCCTTGGGGGCCCCTGAGTCTGACCCAGTGTGTGGGCCGATGGCTCTCGCTGGCAGAAAGTTTTCTTCCTGACGGGCTGAGATGGTCTTGCCCAGAACCGCCCCAGTGCTGTCAGGGCCAGAGGCGGCCCTCAGTGCCAGCCTGGTGCCTGGGCAGAGGGGCTGGCCTGCACCCTCCTGGCCTCCTTTCCCTCACTCCTGCCTCCCCGGGCCTTCCCGTCCCAGCTGTGCACCTCCGGGTGGCCCCCTCTGAGGGGGCTGCGCCGAGCAGGCCGTGCGTGGGGGTCCCCCAACCTCTGGGACTCGGTTTCCTGTCGAGTGAGGACGGGTCATTTAGCCCCAGATCTCGACAGCGCCACAGGAACAAGGAGACGGGCCGAGGAGCCAGCAGCGGCTACTCTGGGATCACAGGAATGCGCTCCTCCTGCACTGGCAAGCTCTGTCCAGTAGTGTGCAGTGGCCAGGAGACCCTGAGGGCAGCTTCTTCCCAGGGAGGTCCAGCGGGTGTCGGGCTGGCACGACCCTGCAGGTTCTTGTCCGAGGCCCTCCATTTTAATTGGTGGCCTCAGGTGGGCAGAAGGTGAGTCACTGCTGCCCCACCTCTTGAGAAAGTCCTGCCCACCCGGCGCGGACCTCACCGAGGCCCTGGCACGGCAGCCCCAGCTCCTCAGGGACATAGGGGCCGGCTGCTCCCAGTCCATCTCTGTGGGAAAGGCATCCCCTGGAGGATGGAACCTGAGCTCCCGGAAGTGCCAGAGACAAAGGATCAGCACCTGCTCAATGAGGCTTGATGGAATTTCTGGCCAGCAAACGACAGCCACCTGGGCTGGGCTGGGCAGAGTCCCAAGCCCTGCTCAGTCCCTTCCCCCGCACCATCTCGGATGGAGACGGTGCAGCCTCCCCAGGGGGGTTCCCTGGCATGCCTCCCCTCTTATCCCCAGGCCCCACTTTTCCACAGCTACCCTCCCTGCTGCCCAGCTACAGGCGTCCACATGGGCGTGGAGTCTGGGACCTGGAGTAAGCCCTGGTCTGGCCACGTGGGGCCGGTTGGTGAGGGGCACACAGGAGCAAGTGGCAGAACTGGGCCGGCCCCAGTTCTGGGAGACAAACGTCCCCTAGCCCAGGGCTCTGTCCACCACAGAGCACTAGGTAGCCCTGGCCGAGTGGCCAGCTCTGCCTCCGGGTTTCAAACCAGTGGAGAAGACAGCCTCAGTAGCAGCTAGTCCATCACCTCCCCACAGTGCTGCTGGTTCAGTGGCCTGTGGCAGGAGCTCGGTGTGTTTCCTGGTGTCTCCTCTAAGGGTCCTTACTATGCGAATTTAGGCTCATAGCAGGCCGACGTCTCCCTGAGACAGTCACGCCAGCTGAGCGTCACCTGCTGAGGTCCTGCAGCCGGTCCTCCAACCTGGGCCCTGGCACCAGCAGTCCCTGCTCAATTCCACGGGGACCAGTGAGTAAAGCTGTGAGTAAGAGCCAGAAGACCTACTGAGCTGGGAGGTGAGAAGTGCAGGTGAGACCGTGCCCAGAGAGGGAGAAGATGGCCCAGGCCCAGGGTGAGAGGCACCAAAAACGATACTCCTGAGAGGGAAGCCTTCCACCTCTGACAAATAAGCACGCCAGCTACGTTGCCGAGGCCCAGGAAAGGCAGGGACTGTCCGAGGTCACGGCCAGCCAAGGGCCCAGCTGGAAACAAATCCCTGGCTTCCAGGACAGGCTGATCCAATCCACCTGCTTGGTCCCACTCAGGCTGTGCTCCCCAAGCACAGAAAAGTCTCCCTTTCCTCAGCAAGCACACGGCAGGATGCAGAACTAGCGTGAGCGTGCCTCAGACCTCAGCAAGCACGTGACAGGATGCAGAGCTAGCGTGAGTGTGCCTCAGACCTCAGCAAGCACGTGGCAGGACACGGAGCTAGCGCGAGTGTGCCTCGGACCTCAGCAAGCACATGGCAGGATGCAGAGCTAGCGTGAGCGTGCCTTGGACCTCAGCAAGCACGTGGCAGGACGCAGAGCTAGTGCGAGCGTGCCTCAGACCTCAGCAAGCATGCGGCAGGATGCAGAGCTAGCGTAAGTATGCCTTGGACCTCAGCAAGCACGCGGCAGGATGCAGAGCTAGCGTGAGCGTGCCTTGGACCTCAGCAAGCACGTGGCAGGACGCAGAGCTAGTGCGAGCGTGCCTCGGACCTCAGCAAGCATGCGGCAGGATGCAGAGCTAGCGTGAGCGTGCCTTGGACCTCAGCAAGCACAGAGCAGGACGCAGAGCTAGTGTGAGTGCGCCTCGGACCTCAGCAAGCACAGAGCAGGACGCAGAGCTAGCGTGAGCGTGCCTCGGACCTCAGCAAGCACGCGGCAGGACGCAGAGTTAGCGTGAGTGTGCCTCGGACCTCAGCAACCACGCAGCAGGACGCAGAGCTAGTGCGAGGTGTGCCTCGGACTGAATACATTGCGAGAGAAGCCGTCACACCATGGTTCACAGAGCCCCTGGCATGTTTTGGGGCGACAGGACGCAGAGCTAGCGTGAGCGTGCCTCGGACCTCAGCAAGCACGCGGCAGGACGCAGAGTTAGCGTGAGTGTGCCTCGGACCTCAGCAACCACGCAGCAGGACGCAGAGCTAGTGCGAGGTGTGCCTCGGACTGAATACATTGCGAGAGAAGCCGTCACACCATGGTTCACAGAGCCCCTGGCATGTTTTGGGGCGAATCTGTCCAGTCTCCCAGCCCTAGTTTACAGACAGGAAACTGAAGTACAGAAGGTGGAGTGGCTTGCTGAGGTCTCATGCACGTCCAGGCAATGGTGTGGCTGGGACAGGAGGCCAGGTCTCTCTCTGCCCAGTGCTGCTGTTGCTTCCACCCACCATTCGGTGAGGAGCCCACTGAAAGCCCGCGAGTCGACCCTAGACCCATCCTCACCCTAGGTCCGGCGCCCCGCCCCCGCCCCAGCAGGTGGGAGTGAAGCAGGAAGAAGAGCTCCCGGCACCTACAGTTCACTCTGCAGAGCACGGTGCAGTCACAGTGGCAGAAGCAGAAGCAGTGGAAGGTCCACTCCCTGCTGACCATTACGGGCAGGGGTCCTCGGCACAGTCCAGGAGGTGCCCCTGGCAGCATCCTGGCCACTTACCTCTTCCTCCCCAGCCGCCGGGCTTGTGCAGTGTAACTGATACGCCTCCCAGCCATCCAGTGGCCTTCACCACTTCAATCTTTAATGATGCGTCCCAGCTAACCTATCAGAACCCTGCAGTCTACCTGATTCCAGCAAGCTCCAGGGGCCCTGGAGGACCATCCGACCCCTGTGGGGGTTCATCACAGGCCCGGTGACACCAGGTGTCTGGCAGCCAGACAACCGCTGTGGCTCTGATCCCTGAGGGTGCTGGGTGGACAGGCACGTGTGGAGGCTGAGGGGGCAGGGGAGGCAGTGGAGACCCCCAGCACTGCACCCTTCCAGGCCTTCCTGCCCTCCGCGCCTTGGTCTCTCATTGGTCATCACGTCTGCTTACTCCTTACTTGCTCCTGCTCCCGGTGGGGCTGGCTCCAGGGCCTACAGGGTCACTTCTCCCACCCCAGCAGCCTCCTTCCTCCCGCCGCCCCACGTATGGCCACGCCCAGGCCTCAGTGCTCACACCTGTGGGTATACTGACTGTGCATTCTCTCCGTAAGGCTTGTCCACATGTCCCTGACTGGCCTGCTCTTGGAGTCCAGAAACCCCAGTCAGCAGCCTCTGCCCTGTGTCACTGTCCCTTGTCCTCAGGTGGCAGTGCTAGCTGCTTCCGTCTCCCACCCCTGTGCCTACTGCAGGACCCTGCCCACGGCCGATGCACCCACCACTGGTGTCATGGGCACCTACTTCCTCCACTGGCCTGGAGTTCCTCCAAAGAGGCCGCCACGGCTCAGCCTTCTCTGAGCCCTGGAACCTGCCACGGGGCTGCCATGGAATAAGTGCAGAGAATACCTGTGGGACACCCAAACGTGGCACCAGCCCGGACTCTCAGCACCCTCTCAAAAAGCAACACCACCTCCCTACTTCAGCTTTGATTTCTGCCCCGTGCCCCGCTGCTCACCACACCCCACCTCTCCTGTAAGTTGTCCTGGTACATGCTCACCGGGCCCATCGAGGTCCGTGCGGGTGCTCTCCTACTGGGGGCTTTCCACGAGCCCCCAGCTGCACTCTGCTCAGGCTGGCCCCACTGAGCCTGTGTGTGCTGATGACATCTGAAAGCAGGGCTCTTCCGTGCCATTCGGCCGGGGGACTACTGTGGCTCCCCTCATTTTCCACGGGAAACCCTCACTCCCGGGTGGAGGCTTCCAAACCGCCACCTTGCCTGGCCTAGTCCCCCAACCGCCGCCTCCAGCCCCCTGCCCCCCTCAGTGACCTCCAGGATCAGCAGCTGGAGGTCCCTGAGCACTGGGCCCCCCTCCGCAGGATGCGCTGACGCCCGCCAGTCTCCCCTCGCTCCTGGAGCAGAGAGCAGACGCAGAAACACACATGGACCCTCGAGCACACGCTGGCCTCCCCTTGTCTGCTTCTGATGTGGTGCTCGCCCTGCCCTTCTGTCCAAACCCTACCACGGTCATCAGGAGACTGATTCCAGCGGGCGGGTGACCTGAGGCCGGCTTCTCACCTGCCCTCCTTGGGATCTGTTAATAGTGTTCTCACACAGAGGCTAGAGAGAGCAAAGACGGAGATCAGGGTGACAAGGGCACTGCATCTGCCCAGCGTCACCCCCAGCCCAGCATGGCCCAGGCTCATGGACCCCAGCCCTGAGCACGCAGAGTCCGGGCTCTGTCCCTGAGTCTGACTGTCCTCCAAGCTCAGACTCGAAGCCTGTCCATGGGCCTGGGCCCACCTGTTCCTAGCCTCGGCTCCCTCCCTCACACGTGTCCGATCACAGGGGCCCAGGGGCGGGGCGGGCTCCGACGTATCTCTGAGCCTCTGTACACGTCAGGGAGTGGAGCCCCCAGAATGACAGCTTGTGTTCTCACCGTGCTTCCCAGCTTACAGAACACACCCCACCAGTTTCGCTTCCCAGCTCCCGCCAGCCCCGTGAGGTGGTGGTTCTGTCTGTTTTCAGGATGAGGCAATGGAGACTCAGGGTGGAGAAGCCAAAGGGTTCTCAGCTGCTCCGTGGGATGGGTGTGGAGAGGAGCCTGCAGTGAGGGCATGGCACCCTGTCACGTGCTCCAGAGTCGGGGCCACTTCTGTCAGTCTCCTGTGCCGAGCACAGTCGCGCTCCTTAGGGGGCTGCTCGCCAAGCCCCGCACTGGGCAGCAGGCAGGCACCGTGAGGCAGGCTTCCCAGCAGCCCAAGCCCCGGAGGGGTGCTCAGCACTGCCAGCGTGCAGGGGGAGACTCGGGTCAGAGAGGGCCCTTCTCAGACTTCAATTTGAGCTCCCCAACCACCAAGACAGGCCATGCCGCCCTGATAGAGCCTCCCTGTCTGCTCCCACACCCCCACAGGGCCTGGCTCAAGCCCGTCTCCCTCTGAAAGCATTCCCAGCCCACTCCTGCCCACGCAGCCTGGCCTCCGTCTGTCTTCCAAAGCACGGGATATTGGCACAACCACAGGAGTTGGCACTGTCAGTTACTTTGGCATATGATTGAAAACCAAACACAGAGTTAGTCCACATCGCTACGCAGCTTATAGACCACGAGCTTCTTGGGTTACCCTCACAACAGTCCTGTGAGGTAGGTAGGGGGATCCTTTACAGAGAAACCGGCCCTCGGAAAGGCTAGCAGCCCGCCCCAGGGCATGCTCTCGGCATGGCTGGCACCTGGCCCCAGGTCCATCTGCGTCCACGCCCGATGCTCCTTCAGCAGCACGTGTGTCTCAGCACAGAGCGCTGAGGTCCTCCGGAGGGGCTGCTGGCTGGGCAGGCGGCTCCGTCCTCTGGGGCGGCGCTAGGCAGGCCAAGGTGACGGGTGCGATTTCTGTGTGAGACAATCCGCTGACCATGCCCTCAGTCACAGATAGCACCCCTCACCTTGAGCCCAGTCTCACAGGCTTGCTGGCTGGTGGGTGCTCGCTCGGGAGCTCCGTCTGGGTCTGCAGGGAGCTGTGGTGGCAGGAAGCAGCACATGATGACGCGGGAGCTCATGCACCTGGCAGCTCTGCAGTGTCGATCTCTCTCCTGGAAGCTGCAGGTGCATGAGGAAGTCAAGACGGCTGCCCTCGAGGAGCTCACAGTCTACACCAGCAACCAGACGAACGGGCAACGGGGAGAGACGCCCGGGTGCACCTGGCGCCCAGGAAGGCAAAGGATGAGCAGAGCCCCCTGGAGGCAGGCTGAGCAGGAGCGTGTCTGCAGGCAGCTGGCGGGGAGCTCACGCTGGCTGGAGGTCTGATGAAGGGAAAGGGCACGCACCAGCCAGAGCGCAGGGCTGTGGGCCTGGTGGCAGGGGGGACAGACTGAAGAGGGGAACCGAGGCTGATGAGTTCAGGCCCTGCCACAGCACTCCAGGGCAACAACGAGCCAGAGGCGGCCCAATGGAAGCCTTCTTCACACACACAGAGGGGCTGGAACCGAGGGCTGCAGGCTGTTCCGGGGACTTGGTGTGCCCCGGCCTGGTAGGGACATGCCGAGAGCTCACAGGCCAGACAACGGGCAGGGCTTTTTTTTTTTTTTTTTTTTTTTTTTGTTTGCCACTTTCCCTTTACTTACCTCACAAGGCAGGTAAAGTGCGAGCAGTGGGGTGGGCATGGAGCTTAGATGATGCACATGCTTTTCCTTCCAATCTGCCTCTATCTTGGCCTCTATTCCCCTAGAGAACCCAGTTCTCACTGAGAGAGAGAGAGAGAGAGAGAGAGAGAGCGAGAGAGAGAGAGAGCGCAAGCATCCCGGGGGGAGGGATGGCCCTGACACGATCCCTTTGCCCAGTATATTTTTCAAGCCTCTGGGTATGGAACTCGAACTACACAGGAGGCCGTGTGGGATCCAGCTGCCTGGGCGGGGGAGACTCTCTGAGTCTCCAATCTGACTGTATTTGCACAGGGAACCGCACGCCGCACCCTGGACAGAGCAGCAGCACTGCCCCACCTCTGAGCACCACTCCTGAGAGAACAGACAAGTTCAGCTTCCGGACTTGGCCACCAGGGGGTCGCCTGCACACGTTCTGGAGAGGCAGATGATCAAGACAGCACAGGTCCGCTCTCACAGGGCAAGCAGGCTACTGGGGCCCTGAGCCCGAGAGGCGTCCTGAGGAACAGGTTGGGCAGTGTGATGGACTGGTGCACCAGGTGGGTGGGGTGGCCAGGGCACAGGACCTGGCATGATGTCCCTGAAAATGTCCCACTGGGCCCTCTGGGGCCCTGTGGGCCTGCAAAGCCCTGTGATTGGCTCCCTCTTCCTTCCCCTTCAGCTAGGGAAGTAGCTGCAAAGGTACATATAGAGGCGGGGTGGGGAGGCGCCGCATTAACACCCGAGATCCTTCCCACCTGTGAACATGCCCGGAAAAGCGGCTCATGAGGGAATGCTGTATCTGGCGCTCTGTGGCTACCATGGAGCAGCTGCGACTTCGTTAGAGCACCTCCTCCAACAAGCCCAGACTGCTGAGAGGCGGAAGTCGAGGCCGGCATCCCCACTGTGGCTGTGTTATTGTTTTAAAGCATAGCTACCTCATCCCCACCTGAATGTCACCAATACAGACGTGGGGTCTTGAAGCGCTGCATGTGTCAGGACAGTCTTGTCCTCGTTAAGAACCACTTAATTGAATGCGAGATGAAGAGCAGCCACAGCCTCTAAGGTGAGGCTGAAGGTGTGGCAGGGAGGAAGGAGGTGTAGACAGCCACACAGTAATTCTAAGGGAATTCAAAGGCAAAGTCCTCTGGGGCTGCTCAGTCCCAAACCAGCCAGCAACACACTGCCCCGCCCAGCGCCACCCCAAGGTCACTGTGGGTTTTTGAGCAGCGTCTCCTAGGGAGTCTTCGTGGGTCCGAGCTGTCTGGAGCACTGCATGGGAACTGTCAGCTAAGCCTCAGGACAGCAGAGAGGCAGGAACCATGCTAACACTCCATGTCACAGTCAGGGGTCCGGGCGTGGGGAGAGCGTGCCTGCTCAGTACACACACCAGTACACATCTGCGCACACATGTACACGTACACACACGCACAAATATACATGCGTGTGCACACACACAGGTACATCTGTGGTGTGCAGGCCTGGGAAGAACACGGGATGGAAACGTGAGCCCCACTTGCAGGAGCGCATGTATGGGCCCTCCACACTCCACCGCTCTCCGGGTGCCGTGGGGCCAGCACTGTGATGGGTCCAGCAGCGAACAGGTCACGCACGTCCCCACACTGCATCGTGGGAGACTGAGCAGCACAGGGGGCGAGTGTGGACAGCAGCATGGGCAGCTCAGGGAGGGCACTTCCCCTGACCTGGGGCGGGGACGCAGCACTCTTCCCCGGGACAGTGACAGGCAATGTGAGGAAAAGGACAGGCACGCAGCAAGCAGGACGAAGGGCAGGCAGCCCCTACTGATTCTTTAAGGCATGGCCACCGTGTCCCCATCGAAAGGGATCTTAGCCAGTTTATGACGAGATGTCCATGAAAGAGGAGGGCGAGGGTGAGGGGCGGGGCTCTCCACGGGCTCGCGCTGTGTGGGGCAGCAGGCGCCACCTCCCGACGGAGAGCATTAGGCCGGACTTGGAGGTGGAGACAGGGAGCACACGCTCTGGTGGGGGACAGTGTCTGAAAAGGCTCAGCGCCGGCAGCTGCAGGACTCCGCCTTTCTACGTGGTGCCCGGCCAGGTGGGCCGTCTCAGATCCTGGGTTGTGCAAACCTGCCCACGCCTGGCAGATGTTTGGAATTCTCTCTCTTAAAGCAATCTCCAGGATGATTTAAAATGACAGCTCTCAAACCGGAGCCACGGAATCTTGTCTCTCCGGTTCCAGTCCTTTTTCTGAGGAGAGGACACCAGGATGGTGGCACCGGGCTCAGCAGGCAGAGACGCCCTGGCCAGAAGCCCTTTACGGGGAGGTGGGAGGAAGCGGAGAAGCTCCCAGCCCTCCTTGCTGTGCTTCTGTAGAAGCCGGGCTCTCACCTCCCGGACGCCTTTCCGCCACGCCGCCACGCAGCTCTCAGTAGCCAGGCGAGGAGCCCCCGAGGAACAGCTGAGACCCACCAGCACGTCCTGGGCCCTAAACGAGAGATGGTCCCCAGGGCAAGGCGAGGCCCAGCATTGAAAGACGAGGAAGCCAGCGCTTTCTGCTCTGGTCCTGCGGCAGGTCTGGCCGCAGCACGACTCCCAGGACGTGGGCAGCACGGCCGTCACTGCCAGGGAGCGCACTTACTCTGCCGTGAGCCTGGCACACACCATGTGATGGGAGGTGGCCTCGCGCATCAGCCCAAGGTGACGCACAATCCCTGTCATCAGTACACCTGTGCTTTGGGCTGGGAAGGCATGGAGCCATGATTAACGGTGCAAGGAGCTGTGCCCCCACGCTGCGCTGCACTTCCTCAAAGCTACTGTGGAAATGCAGAAACAAATCAAAACAACATCACCAATTACTATAAGAAAAAGGTTCACCCTTACTAATAAACAGAAATGGCAACGAAAATGTGATTTCTCTTCTCTCTGGTGATTAAGATGAACGAGAGTACAATGCTCGGCTCCTGTACACCACGGGTGTAGACGGAGCGTAAGCCAGGACGTCGCTCTGGAAGGCACTTGGCAAGATAGACACAATTGTGCAGGTGTAGACAGATAACTCTGCTCAGGAAAGTAACTGGACAGGTACACGGGGACGTTCACGGCACAGAGCGTGTCGGGACACACGGGGACGTCCACGACACAGAGAGCATCGGGACACGCGGGGACGTCCACGACACAGAGCGCGTCGGGACACGCGGGGACGTCCACGGCACAGAGCGTGTGGGGGCACACGGGGATGTCCACGACACAGAGCGTGTTGGCACACGCAGGGACGTTCACGGCACAGAGCGCGTCGGCATAAAGACCACCCTCTCCCACGGGTGCAACGGGACGGCAGGTGGATGCTCAGCACGCTCTCCGCCACATCGCGTTACCGGACCTTCACACGATGTCGGGTGGAGCCCGGTGCACGCGGACGTCCTTGACGTGGGAGGCACCGGGCCTGGTGGTACGTGAGGGACGCAGGCCACTTCAGGGCTCCTCCACTCCCCGTGCCGGGCCCCACGAGCAAGGGTCAGCGCGTCCTTTCATGCCGGAGTATTTCTGCCGTGCAGAAGTTAGGCGGCAGCACACAGCCGCTGCACCCTGTCCGTGTCTAGAATCACGTTGAGTCCTGGCCTGACAGGGCTTTTCGCTCCTGGGAGGCAGAGAGGAGCAGGGGGACGGACACGGGCCGCATGCCTGGGCCATCGTCAGCACACGGTGCAAGCTGCGTGAGATTACAGGGAAGTCCCTCCCTCGGAGTCTCGGCTTCCTGGCCTGGACAACAGGGCCATCACCTGGGGCTCCCTCGCGGGTGTGGGGGATCGGCTGTGGACCTGGGGCGGAGGAGGGTGTGCAGTCCGTGTGGGGCAAACACGTCTGCTGCCAGGGCTGCCTGGGATTCAGAAGGCCCCCAACCCCAGAGGAGCCTGCGCTAGCGTCGGCCACACGCGGAGGGAGAGGGGCTGTGTGCTGGCGGGGCCTGGCCTGAGGAGGCGAGGTCTAGAAAGGGCCATGGCCCAACAGCGTCCCAGGACACCCGACCCGACCCGACGCCCATCACAGGCCTGGATGTCCCGTGGGCAGAGGAAGCGTGTTGGTGGTGTGTTATGAGGTGCCAGGCTCCGTCCTGGACCCTCGAATCCTCTCCACAACTTTTAAGTGGGACTTGCAGGTGGGCTTCCCACTGCAGGGGGCTGAACAGAGTCCACCAGCCTCTGGCAGCAGGCCTCCTGCAGGAGCTGGTGGGCTGAGGCGGGGAGCGACTGCCTGGGCTCTGCATGACGTCTGGAGGGCTTGACCTCCAGGGAGCACGGTGGGCAGGCCCCCTTCTACACAGTCACACTGCGGAACACCCCCCTGTGAGAAAGAGCTGTTACAGGGATGAATCCCTCGAATGAAACGCCCAGCAGAAAAAACAGACAAGAAAAATCACACAGCACACGATTCCGTTTGTGAAGTTCACAGCTCCCCTACCATATGGACTGCCCTGCCATACGGGCTGCCCCCATCCTGGAGGGCGGGGCTTGTGGGGAGGGAGCCTTCCGGGCAGACCTGGCTCTACTGCCACCTGGGTGTGGCATGCGAGCTGGGGTACACCACGCGGCGACTCACCAGCTGTGCGCTTCTGATCAGGTGTTCACACCTCAGCTGAAGAAAGTTTAAGCTAGCGGGCTCCGGGGTCGCCCTGCCTGCAAAGAAGGCCCTGGCCAACTGGTCAGGGAAGGGCAAATGCTCCTCCCAGTGCAAGCTTCCAAGCCACCGTCACGGTCACCCCACACCAAACCAGCCGCAAGCTCCCCAACCCCACAAAGGCAGTCCTTCAACCACAACTGTGGGAGGTCTAGGCTCGAGTCCAGCTCGCTGCCTGCCACCAGTGAGTCATTTCCTCTTCAAGGTCATGGCTTTATCACCTGAAAACGGGTGAGCTAACTGGTCTACCTGAGATCCTCTGGTGAATGCAGTAACACACTGAGATAGGAGCTAGGCCACGTACAGGGAGATAGGTGAGGGCCCTTAAAGGGGGGTTACTGTGTTCCCCTTTTAATGAAGTCTCTGTGCTTTTTCTCTATGGTCTGGTTAATGTACGATATTCGCCCCTTTTACATGTCTCTAAAGAACTTACGACTCCTTGCTATGAAACAGGAGATAGGGATACTGAGCACACAGACAGGCTAAGGCCAAGATGGAGTCACAGTGGCTAAGTTTTCACAGCCAAGAGCTGGCTGCCCTGGGGCTGGAAGCAACCATAGCTAAGGCAACATCTTATACTTAGTAACTGCGTTCTCAGAAGTACAGACACTGTGGTGCTGTGGTCGCTGACCCCACAAACAATGGGGTGACAAATCACTTAGACGACGTGTAACTATTTTCTAAAGCCCACTTCCTATCAGAGCCACCCATCGCACGGGCGGCTCGATAAAGACCCCTCACCTCCAGGTCCTCTTTGGAAACCCATTTGCACCCCTTCCACTGCGCCTGGAAGCTTCCCCTTCCCTAGAAAACCCTGCCTACTGTCCTCTCCGGTTCCTGTCCACATCTCTAACTCTGTGATCGTTGGACAAGAACCGACACAGGGGCTGCTGATCACCCAGCACTCCCACGTCAGTAACTAGTAGCTCTTACTGAATGTGGGCGCTTCTCTGACAGTCAGGTGTCTGACCAAGTGAAGACCTTATTTTTGCCCTCAGTATATCTGAGTACAGATAAAATAAAGCTCCCCTCCCACATCCTGGGGGCCGGCGAGGTAAGTCAGGTCGGAAACTCAGCTCACTTTACCACAAAGCTCAGGGTGCCGGGTGGAAAGGAAGATGGTTTGGTAAACATTCGCTAGGTCCCTGCGCTGTTTCGGGTGCTCAGCGGCAGAGAGGCATCCCTACCTCCCGAGGTTTACCCAGAAAACCCGTAGACCTGGTGCCCTGTCACGGCAGGGAGTGCGCTATGAGTGCCCACGGTGTGCCCTGCGGGGCGCAGATGAGGTCTCTTCACGTAAATGGCATGCTGCAGTCCAACAGGCCAGGCCCAGGAGACACGGAAGAGCTGTCTCTCCAGCCCTGCCTGGTGGCACAGTCAGTGACATCAAATGGCCGTGTTGGAAGCCCCTGGTCCACTCAGGTTTGTGTCCTGGGCCTGGGTGGCCCGAAACGAGCTGGCTGTGCATGCCCAAGCTCCTGATGAACTGGGGGGAGGGGTCCTAGAGCAAGACCCCGTGGGGGTGCTCCTACCCACCCCCGCCCTGTGCACGCACTCTCCGTCATGAGTGAAATCAGAGGGGCCTAAGCACCACGCCCGCCTCTCCCTCCTCTCTGGGCAGCAGTCATCATGACGGCAATAACACTGTGTGAACCTCGAGTGACCACATGTGCCAGGGCCTTGCGAAACACTCTGCACTTAATTGTAAAAACACCCGATGATAAAACTGAGGCACAGAAAAGTCGAGTGACCGACCCAAAGGTTCCCGCTAGAATGTGGCGGAACCAAGACTGAAACTGCGCAGTGACTCCCAGCCCAGTCCTTAACGAGCAGCGTGTTCGCCAAGGTAAGAGCTCTAGCCACCTCCAGGACCACCCCCAAGGCAGTCGAGACCCCGCGCCTGGGAAGGCCTCAATCCTCCCTCTAAAGCTCCCATCGGGGATGTCCAAGAAAAGCCTCGCACACTTGCTTTTCTGCTTGAACTGCTCTGCTTAGAAATCTGTTGCTGCCCACCCCTTGCCTGCCAGACGCCATGCATCGCACCTGCCCGTCTCCCAGGTACCCAGGCCTTTCCCTGGCGAGCCCCCAGTCCAGACAGTTCACCTCCCTGGTTCCGACCCGTGCCCCAGGCCCAGCATGCCCACTGCCACTTCTGCCCTGTGACCCCACCTCTCTGCAGTGCACCTCAGGCGTCACAGTGCTGCTGAGTGCCCTCGGCGGCCCAGCTGGGCAGGGTTACTCACGCCTGTGTTCCTGGGCACCGTGCACATCCCTTCACCAGGCACACAGCACAGCATGTCACGGTTGGCCGCTTATGGATCTGCCTACCCTGAATACCAACTGCCTTGAAGGGAAGGGTGCTATTCATTTCGTATCCCGTCTTGCCTAGCCAGGTGCTTGCAATCAGTAAGTATTGAGCAAATGTTTCTTTAACATATGGACGGATAACCGAGTTCCAGAATGGGCTGCTGTCTGTTCTCGGCCGACTCCGCAAACACGCATTCCAGAACGTGGGAGTCCGTGGTGAAGTGAGACAGATCTGGATACGCAGCTCTCCAGAGCAGAGCGCACACGCATGATACATGGCACGAGAGGCAGAAAGGTACAACCCTGTTCTCGCCCCCTCAAACTGTTCACATCTCTCTGCATCCAGAGACGGCACGGGTCTGAGAACCCACAGAACGCGTGCTCCAGGTCGGAGCAGTGCGAGGATAAACACGGCTCACAGCAGAGCTGAGCAAGGCAGGGCTCGGCACCAGCCCAGGCAGACCCCTCGTACCTCCTTCTTGGGAGTTCATGATGTTCAGGGCAAACAGCATCGCATTGGAGAACGTGGTCGCCTCCTCCTTGCTCGCAAAGTTTAAGCCGTAGACCTGGCGGGCATCTCGCCACTGGTGGAAGGTCGGCGTCGCCTGATTGTACTTCAGCCCTTTCACGATTGAGTAATTGATCACAACCTGGAGGGGAAGAGAGACGCATGTAAATAAACGAAACGTAAGTGAGCTGGAGGGAGCGCAAGGACAGAGGTGGGTGGGGCTTGAAAAGGGAACCTGTGCTCAGGCGAGTTTTCAGGCCATCATCTGCCAGGGCAGAGGGTAACAGCCCCGAGGCCATTTAACTCGGACGCTGTGCAGCTGCAACTTGCCGAGGCGATGGCCTGAGCCGCTCAGGTTCCCTGGGTGCTGTCCCTGACCCCGCCTCTCAGCCACGTCCACGCGAGGTGGTTCCTGCACTTCCGTGGGGCTCAGTTCCTCCAATTATGAAGTGGGGATGCCCTGAGACTGGCTCTGTGGCCCCCCGGCCACTTCTGTGGGGCTCAGTTCCTCCAATTATCAAGTGGGGATGCCCTGAGACTGGCTCTGTGGCCCCCCGGTGCTACTGTGATCACAGCGTGACATCTTACCTGCATTTATCTTATCTCCCGTACACAAAGCTCCTAACGCAAGAGTCTTTCCTAATTCCCGTCTGAGCTCCCATAGCCTCTGCAAGGGCCAGTGTGTATAAAGTGTTAATAAACAGTGAGTCGCTACAAGGCTAAGTTGGAAAGGGTAATGTGGCAAATTAACCAACTAACTGAAAAAGTTAATGTGACAAATACACATTCTTCCCTTGTTTTTTAAACACTTTTTTATTTATTCGTAGCAGAGTACATGCATGCACACAGAGACAGAAAGAGAGAGGGGGAGAGAGAGGAAGAGCCAAGCACCCTCTATGGGGTCCGATCACTCCCAGTCCCTTCCTCCAGGTCTTGAGCCCCCTGGACCCGGACACTCATAGGCATGCCTGTAGGTTACAGGGGGGTGGGCCCGGGATTCAAACCACTGTCGCCGTGTGGGATCTGGCTTTCCCGGGGCAGCGCATTACCTCCGGGCCACGGAGCTGACCCCATGATCAATATCTTTACTATTCACCAGTCTGTAAGTATCAATGGCAGCCCTGATGGGAAAGATCAGAGAGCGGAACCCTGCTGACATTCAGGGAAGGGAACACCAGGTCTGTCTGCGTTAAATGAAGAGAATTATTTGCAGATACTTCAGACCTGCATGAGTGAGGGGCGCCAGTGAGGGCGGGGGGAGGCCTGCAGCAGACGCAGCGTGGAGCTCTTCCCTGTTCCCACGTGCTGGAAGCCACGTGTGCCGACACCCCAGAGCGATGAGTGCTGTAGGGTGGACAGGAGTGTGACCCGGCTACGCGAGGTGTGGTGAGGAGAAAACGGCACACGACGAGCCTGCGGAGCTCCTGGCGCCCGGGGCTGCCGGTGTGAGCCACACCACCCCACGTGCCTAGGGATGGGCTCCGAGCAATTCCGGGTGAGGCTGGGAGGCCAGCTGTCCAGATGCTAAGGAAAGGCTTTTACTGCAGGAGAGAAACAAGATCACCTGATTTTGAGGCCCCAGGGCGCTGTGACCTGAGACCCTTACCGGCCCCCCATCAGGAAGGTGAACTCAGCAAGAGATTCAGAGGTCAAAGGGCGAGGCCGGGACACCTGCTCACTGGCGGGGCACTAAGGCGAGGACTGCTCGCGGCGCTCCGTCCTGCCCCACACCGCTGTGCTGCTGGGTGAAGTCCAGGAGAGGACGGCAAACGTGGCTCTGTGAGGCGGGGGGTCTGGGTCTTCCTCTCGGCGACAGAGATAAACTGTGCGAGCGCCAGTTCTGCCGGGGAGTGTTTACTTCACTGCTACACGTGAACAGGATGATGTGCTGGCCAGGCCCCGGGGTGGCCCTCTACCTTCGCTTGTCGCCCTAGCAGGGCAGGCTCACACACACACAGCTACCCACAGCAGCTGAGCTGGGGCCAGTAGATCCACCCCGGGTCATCGGAAAAAGGGCTGGGGGTCTGTGGAGTACAGGCATGACGGGAACTGGCGGAGACTGTGGCAGCTCTTAAGGCCTCAGCGCACACTAACAGAGGCCTAGTGACCAGATGGGGGGGGACAGGAACTTGCTCCATTCCGCCCGAGTACATCCATATCCGAAGGTCTGCATTCACAGTTTTTGTTCTTGCTTTTTGGTGACGCACTTCTAGTGACATTCTAAAACTGCAACAGAGCCAGCAGGTGGCATGGACTTTAAGGCAGCTGGATCCTACATGTCTGGCTCCACGATTCAAATCCTGAACCTGGAAGCTTGAAAATCACACATGTGTGCGTACGTACTCAAAGTCCAAAAAGAGAATGGAGGCGATGCAGTTGCAGTGTGGCCATCCCCACCGGGGGGTGACTTCTCACTTCCCCTTCTCTCTCTCTCTCTGTCGCTCTTTGGTGAGTGTGTGAATGCTCTATAGCAAAAACTAGAACAAAAAATCACCAAGCTAGAGGAAAACACTTTCAGTGGCAAAAAGCTGAGAAAACACGTGATGTCGTGAACAGTCGAGAGATGGTAAAGAAAATTAAAAGAAGACCCTTTGGTGTGTCACAAGCTGCCATCTCTGGGTATCTGAGGGGATGTTCTGGGGAGGTGAGGTGGAGGAGCCCAGGCCGGGGAGCTCCAGTTGGTTACATTCTTAGAAGGGGTTGCAGGGGTGGGAGGGGGGTGAGAGCTGCAGGGAGGCTGACGTCCACTCAGAATGTGGACTAGGGGTGGCTGACAGAACCACTGCAGGAACTCGGACCCCAGAGATGGTCTCACTCAAGTCCTTGTTTTGCTCAGAGAGATTTCTTGCTATAGGACTCATGCACTTACCAGAGAGACAGACATAAAGTGAGAACACAGCCCTGGGGGGGTGTCCATGCCACAATCCCTTCTCCTCCTCTCTCCTCTTGGGATTTTGGGCACGCACATACATGCGCCCAGTATGAGTTTTAAGTCACCAGGTCTGGGACTCGAACAGCACTGGACTACGTGGGAGTCCAGCGACGTCACCATTACACCGTCTGCTGGTTCCATAACTCGACTTCTTTTAATGGTTGGAAAACTAGAGGACCAGGGAGCACGAGGGACTTGACCCAAGTCACACAGTGAATGACTGTGAGAACTGGAGAAGAAGCTGCATGCATGACCTGGGGCGTCCGCGCTGCTCCCTGAGCCGACACCCTGTCTGGGCCTTGCTGGAAGCCGTGGGAGTCGGCCCTGACTGCGCAAGGTCTGGGCGTTAGATAGGAGAGGGCAGGGAGCCTTTCGGGAGGCCACTCCTGCTGCGGAGAGCTCTGGGCTCTGGGGCCCACACAGAGGGCTGGTCTGCCGTGCCAGCTTGGCCCACCCCACCCAGAGTGGGAAGGCTGCCCCCACGTGCTGCTGGCTGCCGGGCACACACGGCCCCGACAGTCCCAGATGCTTTCAAGTCAAAGATGGTGCTAAGTACAAGGAGGGCAGAAGGTCTGCAGTCAAACGGGTCTGGGTTAAAATCCTGGCTTTATTACTTTGCAGTCGAATAACCTCAGATGAGTTACAGCAGTTTCCTCGTGTGTCAAATGAAGATAATGTTATAAATAAGTAATGCTGCACAGAATGCTCTTTTGGAGATGCGCTTCTGTAGCACATTTGCCTTATAAGAAGAATGGCTGGGGGATCAGTAGTTGGCATAATGGCTATGTCTCTGGACTCCCATGTAGTTGACCACAGTTTGAGTCCTGGACCTGGTGGCTTAAACTCACACCGGGCGCATGTGCGTGCGTGCCCAAGATCCCGAGAGGAGAATGGAGGAGAAGGGATTGCGGTGTGGCCATCCCCCCAGGGGGTGATTTCTCACTTTCTGTCTCTATGGCAAGCGCACACGCACTATAGCAAAAAAAACAAAAACAAAAACAAAAAACAACTCTCAAAAAAAAAAAAAAAAAAGGAGAATGGCTCCATCTTAAATTTACTACTTGGAAAGGTACTTCTAAGTTGCCTCTACAAAAGGAGAGTCTGATCAGTGTGTTTTGGACACATGTGCGGGTGACACACAGCTGACAGTCACTTGACCATCTGTGGGGTGGCATCCAGGGCGCCTGGGCTACCAGCAGAGCTGACAGCTCAGCGCCTACCAAATGCCACGCCTGTGTATACCCCGCTCAGAAGGCGGCCGAGGACCCACGTGGACTGGCACTACCTCGATTGTCCCACACCTCCTGCAGATACCCACATTTCTGACCTGCACTTTCACCTGCTCCTCAGCTACACAGAACTGGGTCAGAGCGTGTGTTCTTTGTCACTGGCTTCTCCTTCCTCTTGAACACTGCGTGCATCAGAACTGAATTCTGTTACATCGCATTCCACTTAACCATAGATACTTCTCCAGCCTCTTGCTGATGGGTCCCTAGCCCTTGGCTATCATGAATAAAACCTCTAGGAATATTTCGTACGTGTCTCTCAGTAGACACAGGCGCCGTTCCTCCTGGGCACACATCCAGGCGTGGTTACGGGTGGGCTGCGCCAGCTTGGGTTCCCACCACTACACAGCTCAGTCCGCCCGACAGCACTGGGTGCTCATTCTTCCGTGTTGGCCTTGTGGTGAGTGTGCAGGGCTCGCTGGACTGGGTTGTCGGAAACTCATGTGCGTTTTCGCATAGGAAAACGTAGAAAAATGTGCCACGACTTTCTCGACAACCTAACGGTTTAATTTGCATTTCACTGGTGAGTAGTGATGTCATGCGCCTTTCATGTGCTCAGTGGCCCTTCTGTCCCACAGCAGCGGGGACAGAACAAACCCCTACTCACGTTTTTTTGGTTTTTCCTTGTAAACAAAGATGTCTGGGACCAGCAGGTGGCATAATGGTTATGTCACCGGACTCCCATCCAGCCAACCATGGTTTGAGTCCTGGACTCACAGGTATGCCCAAAATCCAGAGTGGATAGCCACACCATAATTACTCCCTTGTCCTCCATTCTCCTCCTGGGATCTTGGGCATGCATGTATATGCACCCAGTGTGAGTTTCAAGTCACTGTGTCTGGGACTTGAACTGCGCTTGGCCATGTGGGAGTCCAGTAACATAATCACTTTGCCATCTGCTGGCCCTTTCTTCTTCTTTTTTCATTTGCTCACTAGAGAGAGACAGAGAAGAGGGAGGGAACGTGAGAAAGCAAGCTTCCAGTTCCAGAACGCAAACCACATTAGCCTTGTGAGAGTCCAGTGCCTTAACCACCACACTACCTACTGGCCCTACTAATTTACTTGCATTTACTTATTTTTTAAAAACTTTACCAGAGGTGAGTGTGCTTACTAAGAAAGACAGAGGAAGAGGGAGAAAGGACCCCACGTGGGGTGTGATCATACTGGAGTTCCTTCTCCTTCTTTCTCCATCTTGTTGGAATTTGGGGCATGCACACACATGTGCCTAGTGCATTTTTCAGGCCACGGGGGCCAGAATTGAACCCACATGGTCAGCCATGTGGGCTCTAGCTCCTTCAACCATGAGGCCATGGGGCCAGCCCAGCAATAATGCCTTTGTCACCAATTAAATGGCCACACATGTGCAGGTCTATGTAGACTTTATTCAGCATAACTGATTTTCTTCTCTTTCTAATGTGTGCTTTTATATCTACGAATTCCCTATATAGCAGTTTTACTGCATCACACAAGTTTTGCTATGTTGTATCTTCATTATAATTCAGTTCAAAATATTTTCGAAAATATATTGTGATTTCTTTTTGTCCCATGTTCGATTTAGTAATGTACAGTTTAATTTCCAAACATATGGCGACTTTTCAGTTATTCTTCTGTGACTGATTTCTGTGGTCAAAGAACACACTCTGTGCAATTTTCATCATTATTGATTGGAGACTTGCTTCATGGCTCCGCACACACTGTGCTCTGGGAGATGCTCTTGGTGCACTTGAGAAGACTACACACAGAGATCAGGTCACGTTGCCTAATACTGTTAGCCGAATTTTCTACACCTTTACTTCTTTCTACCTGCTTGCTCAGTCTGCTACTCATTGACGTTGGAGTTTCCAGCTATGCTTCTGTTTGTGTATTTCTTTCTTTAGATTTGTCCATTTTGGTTTTACATATTTTGAAGGCATATGTGTGTGTGTATGTATAGATATATCTATATACACACACATGTATACTATACACACACACACATACATACATATATATGGCGTGTGCACTTGCCAGAGAGACAGAGAGAGAGGGAGAGAGAGAAACAGAAATCAGAAAGCAAGAAATCACCTCCAATGGGGGATGACCATGTCACAATCTCGTCTCCATTTTCCTCTCAGGATCTTGGGCATGCACACGCACACACCCAGCATGAGTTTCAAGCTGCCGGGTCTGGGACTTGAACTATGGTTGGCTATGTGGGAGTCCAGTGATGTAACCATAATGCCATCTGCTGACCTTTGAAGATACATTATTAAATGCATACAAATTTAGGGTTGTTATGACTTTCTTTTCAACTGCCCCTTTTATCATCAGCTTTAGTATTCATTACTCTCTTAAAGCCTGTTTTATCTGATATTAATATAGTCACATCAGTTTTTTTTTTTTGGTTAGTGATTATAAGGTTTATCTTTTTCCAATCTTTTATTTTCAGTATATCTCATTAGCTTTATTTAAAAAATAAATCTCGGGCCAGCAGGTGGCATGATGGTTAAGATGCTGGACTCCTACATGGTTGACTGTGGTCCGAGTTCCAGACCTGGTGATGTGAAACTTACACCAGGCATGTGTTTGTGCATGGGCAAGATCCCAAGAAGAGAATGAAGGAGAAGGGATTGCAGTGTGGCCAGCACCCCCGGGGGGATGATTTCTTAATTTCCTTCTCTCTGTCTCTCTGGCAAGCACACACGCCTATGACAAAAACAGAAAGGAAGGAAGGAAGGAATCTCCAAGCTTTGGCAGGACTGCCTGGACACCTGCTGAAGGATAAACTTATTTTAAAATGTTGTACTTCTTACACAAGGGCCCATGATTACAACGTGTGCATGTGTGTTTTATCTTGAGGAATGTAGGAGTAAGTCGCAGTTCCTTTCCCATTCTTTTAAAGGAAGGTCTTGCGACTCCAAATGTTGTCTTACATGTTTCTGAGGCCTCTGGGTAAAGATAATCAAGAGTCCTTTAAAAGGAAGGAAGCTGGACCGTGAACTACCTTCCTGACCCCTATATTCACCTGGATCTAAACCCCACAGAACCGAAGGTCGACAGACTTCTGAGATATGGCACCCAATGACAGACCGTCCTTCCCAGAATCGCGCTGCCTGGCTAGCTGGTCTCCTGGGCTCACAATGCGACACATTCCGCCTTTCAACAGAATGCTCATCACAAAACGCTTCCTTTTACTGAGTTCAAATCTTTGTTGTAAGAATCCACACGTTCTAGTTCTGTTCTCTGGGTGCACACAAAAAGTGAACTCCCCCTCCCCGCGGTAACAGTTCAGAGATCTGCAAACGGAGGCCATGCCCCTTTCAGATGTCCCCTCTGCCAGTAAGGCCCTGCTGAGGCTCCTTCCTCTGCTCCCTCCTGCGTCCAGGCCCTCCAGCCAAGGCCCTCCTCCCCGGGAGGAAGCATTCCCAGCACGTAGAGCAGGGCCGCGACCTTCCTTCTCCTGGACCTCTACCTCCTGCTTCTATTAATTCACTCTAATTCTATT
Organism: Tupaia belangeri chinensis; assembly: GCF_000334495.1. NCBI lineage: Eukaryota > Metazoa > Chordata > Mammalia > Scandentia > Tupaiidae > Tupaia > Tupaia belangeri. Next base: position 3,976,861 of record NW_006160193.1, on the reverse strand, counting down.
TACTTCTGTTAACTCACACCGAGAACCCACTGAGATTTTTGGTGGCCACAACTCACTCTCAGCTAAAAATCCTTTAGGCTTCTCCCCCTCCATGTGAGAGTTGTTCTAGACTTTTTCTGACCAGCATTAGAACTCACTGCTTTTTCCTCCCCACATGTAACCACATGGTTTTATATCCATCTTTTTAGTAAAGTGGGGATGGTGATTCTTGCACCTTTATCTTCATGGGGTTGTTGGGAGAATGCAAAGCAGGAAAAGTGCTCTGCAGGGCACAAGATATCGCACATGTACGATGGCTTCATTTGGCTATACGAGAACCTTTGTCTTTCTTAAAATGTTTGTCCCTTCGCTCAGCAGGTGATTGTGGTGATGGCGGTGCTGGACTCCTACACGGCCTTCCATGGTTTGAATCCCAGACTTGGTGGCTTTAACATTGCACCAGGTGCAAGTGTATGCATGCCCACCATCCCAAGAGGAAAATGGAGGAGAAGGAACTGTGGTGTGGCCATCCCCTCTGGGGGGGTGACTTCTCACTTGCCCTCTCTCTGTCTCTGTTTCCCTCTAGCAAGTGCATGTACCCAAAGGCAACAACCTAAAAATAAAATAAAACTTTGACCCTTTTGGGACCAGCAGATGATGTAATGGCTACAATAGTGGACTCCCATGTAGTTGACCGTGGTTCGAGTCCCGGATCCGGTGGCTCAAACTCATGCTGAGCACGTGTGCGTGCCCAAGATTCTGAGAGGAGAGTGGAGGAGAAGAGATTGTCTCCCCAGGGGGTGATTTCTCACTTTCTGTCTCTCCATCTCTGTCTTTCTGGCAAAAAAGTTTGTCCCTTTTAAGATGATAGTCTGTAGAGACTGGAAGTGGATCTGTGAAAATCAGTCTTTCCTTCGGAGAGCCCTAAAAGTTGAACCAGGTTTCCCGTCACTTCTAATGCATTGGTGTTCTAAGAACCTCTTTGCTAAGAGCCTAGCTAGCATGCCCGTGCACTTGGGGAGAGCCTCTCCACTAGAGCCTGGAAAGCCTATCCGTTAAATATGCAGTTCCGAGTGGAAGGCTGTTCGGCATCCCGTTGCTCTGCCGGGAGGCTCTTAGGGTCAGCATGCCTCTGAACTGACGCAGGAGCTGCAGCCCCTCCCTGCTCAGTGAAGAGGTCCTTCCTCATCTGAGCCCCGACATGTGGCCTCCTCTGAAGTGCAGCGAGGTGTAAGGCTCCTGAGACCGAGGAGTCTGGTTTCGGGGAACCCGGCCCCTCTGGCGCAGGGCCCTGGAATTTCCAGCACATGCGGTCTTCCGTGTGCCTTGGAGAGCAGCTAAGAGGGAGAGGGATTTGAGAGCTCATCGCAGTACCAGCGATGGCTCGAGGAACCGCCGTGACTGAGGGACCGCACAGCTCATGGACCTAGGTCACAGCTGTTGCCCAGGCGGTGCTGCCCGCCCTCCCCAAGGGGCGCTCTGGAACCTGTGAGATGCTCTTCCCTCGCCACCGTAACTGGAACTAAGGGTGCTAGACAGCCTGCAGTGTGGGGTACAGGGTGGGGTATAGTGTGGGGCACAGCATGGGGCAGTGTGGGGCACAGCGTGGGGTACAGCGTGGGGCACAGCGTGGGGCAGTGTGGGGTACAGTGTGGGGTACAGTGTGGGGCAGTGTGGGGCACAGTGTGGGGAAGTGTGGGGCACAGTGTGGGGCAGTATGGGGCACAGTGTGGAGTACAGTGTGGGGTACAGTGTGGGGTACAGTGTGGGGCACAGTGTGGGGCAGTGTGGGGCACAGTGTGGGGCACAGTGTGGGGCAGGGTGGGGGGCACAGTGGGGGTCA
>NW_006160193.1:3972132-3974676 GCF_000334495.1 Tupaia belangeri chinensis | reverse complement strand
GGGGCACAGTGTGGGGCAGTGGGGCACAGTATGGGGTACAGCGTGGGGCAGTGTGGGGCAGTGTGGGTACAGTGTGGGGCAGTGTCGGCCACAGTGTGGGGCAGTGTGGGGCACAGGGTCTGCAGGACAGATCTAGAGCCAGTGAGTAAGGGAAACCATGTCTAGAGAAACCTTTGTGCTCAGACTCGTCGAGCCAGGAAGCGGTGCCTCTGGAGGCCCCGAGGCTCAAGGTCAGACAGGCTATCTTGCGGCAGCGGCCCACAGGGGAGGGTGTCCCTTTAAGCCACAAGAATCTGAAACTTTTTTGGGTTATTTGGGCCAAAGCGGAAACCCATTCCCCAGGCACCACATTAAAAATAGAACCCAAAGTTTCTGTTCTCTCTTTTCTAATTGTTGACACGCCGATTGTCTCAGAGTGCCAGCCGGCCTGGAGCTCAGCTCAGCCAAAGCTTGGCCAACAAAGTGGCGGAGAGTGCTGTCTCAGCGGAGTCTCCCACGCCGAGACCACAGCTCTACTGACCTCACTGCTGAAGGTCTCCGCCAGCCTCGGAAAGTGGAGGGAGACGACCGAAGAACCTGCCGAGTCGCCGGTTAGCCGCCACACCGGCCCCGTCTGCGTTACGTGTGACTGTGCACGACACCGAGGACGTGGCGTGGCTCGTGTCTGCCCGCACGGGCATTTGGCGGGGACTCTCGCGGGCATCTTATCTGACTTCCCCAGGGTGCACAGTCCGGGAGAGAAAGGGGCCCAGTTCTCCCCATCGCCTTGGTGAATTTTCCAGAGTGAGACTGAGGGGATCGATGAGCCAACAACCGTAACAGCGACTTACACAGGGTACGCAGGTGCAGAGTAGGACGAACCCCTCTGTGCGGTGTGCTTCATGGTCTTTTCACGTGTGCTGTCTACCCCTACCCGAAGCAGTGAGGGAGGCAGGGAACGCATTACTGCCTCCGTGTGACGGACGTGAAAACTGAAGTTCAGAAAAGACCGTTTACCTGGGGTTTGGAGTACGAGAGTCTGCACTCGCCGTGGCTGTACTGCGTGGGTGGGTGGGGGGACAGGCTGCGGCGGACTCCACGCGCACTCACCTGCTGGTCCTGCAGCTTGACTCCGACGACCCTGAAGGTGTTGCTGGCAGTGTTGTGGTAGATGTTGACCCGGCTGAAGCCCTGCTGGCCAGGTTTGATGGGCACCCACTTCTTACTGGTGTCATCGTAGACCATCACGGACGCCCGGGCCTGGCAGATACTCTGTTCACTGCAGACAAACAGCAACAAACCGAGAAAGCAGGCTGAAGCACCTCAGCTGCAGGGGGCCGGGCCGGCTTCGCCCTTGCCCACACAGGCCGACTGCCACCTCACCCAGAAACGCTGCACCGGACGCCCCGTCTGGGGGGCTGCCCACGAGGGTCGCGTTTTCTTTCTCCACAGCCCATGGGGGTATGAAGGAGGTCCTGGGCCAAAACCTTCCCTAGCTTAGAAGAGGTTCACAGCTTTGCTTTCAGAGAAGGGGCTCGAGTGAGAAAGGCGCTCCGGCTGCAATTTGCCAGCTGTCTGCAACACTGCAGGCACACAGAAGCTAGCACCTGGCCTCACAGCTGGGGCGGCCACTCGTCGGCCCGCTGGACCAACGAGAAGAGCGGCTCTGAGGCCAGCAAAGACTCACGTCTCCTAGGTGTGCAGAGACGGGCCTCGAGCGTTCCCGGTTCTGACCCTAGAGCACACGGCACAGGTAACACTCTCTGCAGTGCCCAGCTGAAGTCTAGGGTAGTACCAGGCACGCGAGGTAGGCAAGGAGTGGGCAGGCGACCCACAGACCAGAGCAACCCGGTCCATCTCACTTGGCCGGAGACACCTACCGACTAGGGCAACCTCACCTGTTCCGTGACAGAAAGCCAGAGAAGCCCTCGGAGAGACGAAATGGTTGTCGCTAGAGTTAGCACCCTGGGACTCCCAGCACTGCCCTGAGAGGTCTCCAACCCCATCAGCTCTTCACTCACACGTCTGCATGCAGTCTACAGCACGTTCGAATCCCCAAACTAGGAAAGGTAAAGTGTGGTTGCTTAGGGGACTTGCCAACATGGGGCAGCAGTAACCAGAAAGGGGGCCCGTGAAGAAGAGCTGGAAACTGAAGCTTAAAGCCCAAAAGCGGAGTGCACGCAATAATGATCTTCACAGCAACAAGGCGGAGAGGCCGAGAAAAAGGCCCACCGCGTTCACTCTACTGAATGGATGAACGCGGGGAAATGAAACATATGACAAAGATCCTGGGACCGGGACCAGCAGGTGGTGCAATGATTACGTCACTGGACTCCTACGTAGTCGAATGTGGTTCAAATCCCTGGCTTAAAATTCAGCCACGGGAACGTGTGCGTGCATACCCAAGACCCCAAGAGGAGAATGGAGGAGAAGGGATTGTGGTGTGGCCATCCCTCTAGGGGGTGACTTCTCACTTTCTATCTCTGTCTCTCCAGCGAGCACACGTGTCCTATAGCAAAAAAAAAAAAAAAAATCCCTACAATGTGCCCTGGTTACTGGGGGGCC
>NW_006160193.1:3967292-3971645 GCF_000334495.1 Tupaia belangeri chinensis | reverse complement strand
TTCTCTCCAGCACGCACCTGTGTCCTATAGAAAAAAAAAAAAAAAAAAATCCCTACACTGTGCCCTGGTTACTGGGTGGCATAAATTGTGCATTCCATAGGCTCAGTCCTCAGCGGCTTGGAAACCTCGATGTGGCCACTGTGGATGGAAGCTGGGCTTCCTCAGGACCTAGCCCCCCACTGCTCAGAGATCGTGGGCGACCTGGCGTCTACACTGTCACAACCGTGGCAACACTTGTGTGTGTGGAGTCATCTGCGAGGCACTCCATCTTCCTGAATTTCACTTTAAATAAACCTCAATGCATGCACACAGCTGGCGCCCACCCTAGCCCTTGGGCCCTCCGAACGCCTGCACGGCCGGGTGTCAATCCCACCACTGGCTGCAGGTCAGTCCCCGGAGTCCCTCCTGAGCTCACAGCTAGTCAAGAAGTCACACCAATAAGTGCCGATCTCACCCAGCCTGGGACTGGGGGCCAGGGAAGACGTGCTGAAGAAAATAAAGGTGGAGACCGGGGCCGGACAGTGGTGTGGCAGTGGAATGTACACTCGGTGAAGCCGAGCCATGTGGGGAGTTTCCAGGTCCCTGTCTGGAGAGCTCCCTGAGTAGGCTGGATGTACCTGTGCTCCAGGGCTGGGCCTGTTGGGAGGGCTGTATCTCTCTCTCTCTCTCTCTCCTTTTTTTTTTTTTTTTTTATTAAAAAAAAAAAAACACAAAAAAAAAAAAGCCTTCAGTCCCTAGGTGAATTCAGGAAGGGGATGTGGGGCTCTGGGCAGAGAACACAATAATCTAGGCGGACGAGGGTGAGCCCCATGCAGTATGCAAGAACCGCAGGCACTGGGCGGGGGTGAGGCGTACTGGGGGTACAACCCACACCTTTCAGGGGTGTTAGGATCAGATACGGTATAAACAAAGTACCTCGTACTGCACCTGCCTAGATGTTTCCACACTTACAACTCTTTTTCTTATTATGATTACAGCCTGTTTCCTTTTTTGCCGTTGTTTTCAACGCGTTAGGTTCAAACTTAATTTGTGGTTAACCAAAATCCTGCTTTCCTTCCCTGCATTTGAACAGGGCTTATTAGTCTCCAGCATTAATGAAACCTAAAAGCAAAAAAATACACATTTATTCTACTTAAGATTTATTTTGTTAATCTGAGCTTGCTATCCTTTCAGGATTCTTCAACTTCAGTAAAATCTGACTTGGTAGCAGACACTGCCGCTGGGCTCCAGATACCCAGTCGTCTTCTTGCCACCTCCACTCGCCTTAACACTCGCGTGGGCACCATCAACTTGACTTGCTCAACCAGTTACCATTTGGGAAAATTTAATATGATAGGCAAATACTTTCCTTTAAAAATATTATCTACTGACTAGATGGATAAACTACTTTTTAAGACACACACATACAAAATCCCCCTACTAAGCAAAGTAGGCCACGTGTTTTCTTCCCGGGGCCCCTGTGTGGCTTATGTCTGTGTGGACGTGGCCTTGGGGTGCCCGCCGGCCTGTGGCTCTGAGGGACACTGCCCCACGTGAAGCTGGACAGGAAAGGTAAGGCTGAGTCTCATGAGGTCTCGATCTCCTTCCTCTTTTTTATTCCTATAGGGTGCATGTGCTTACGAGAGAGAGAGAGAGAGAGAGAGAGAGAAACTCCCCCCAGGGAGAATGACCACGCCACAATCCCTTGTCCTCATCTCCTCTCAGGATTTTGGGCACTTGTGCACATGTGCCCAGCGTGATTCTCAAGCTGCTGAGTCCAGGACCTGAACTGTGCAGACGGCCATGTGGGACCCAGTGCCTTAACCTCCATGCCACCTGCTGGCCAAGGTCTTGATCTCATGGCTTAATATGCTTGAAATGGCTTAGCTGATGCGTGTGAGGAGGACTGGTACAAATTCACCACCGGGCTCCTTCTACAGGCTGGGCTGCTGGCTGTGAGTCCCCACCTGTGGTCTAATGGGCTGTGTTAGCAGTCGGTGCAGCCCGACTCCATGGCCACTTGGGGCTCTTGTGTGGGTATCTGTGGGCCCTTAGAACATTCGAGTCTACAGTTTCCTCCCCATGGCCTGTGAGACATAACTCCCAACAAAACACTCACGTCCCTCTGTGCACTGGTCAGCTTGGAGGAGCGAGGTGTGACTCAGCTTCAGTCTCTCCTCTGCACGGGCTGGCAGGGCCTCCAAGGCCCTCAGATGGTGTGAGGGGGCCGAGTTCAGGCCGCAAGTCCGGCCCTGCCAGGCAGAGGGATGGAGGGGGAAGGCTCCTCTGTCCCGCTGCGGGCCCAGCGTTAACTCTTCTAGGCTGGGCATCACTGCCCAGTTTTGAGTCACTGTTGAGATCTCTCACTTAAAAGGAAAACAAGCAAAACACACCCCAGACTTTCTGCAGACAGCCCTCCTGAGCCTAATCACGGATTTCCCTGGACTCGACCTAAGGAAGCTCTGATGCATTCTGCGAGAAATCTAGTACGCAGGGAGGACTCAGCACCTCACAGTGATGGCAGCTGGAAGCCGCCCCCAGGCTCTCGCTCCGTCAGCCCTGGGAAAGCGCCTTCTCCGTGGCCGGGAATGAGGTTTCCGATCTCCTATAGGTCTGCTCACACACTCCATCCGCGTCCTGTTCTTTCCTGTGCTCAGCCGACTTGGAATCCCTTTCTACCATGTAAACACCTTGCAGGACGTCCCGGGCACTCACTACAGACACGTGGAGGACAGGGCGGAACCTCACGAGGAAGGGCAAGGGTGGCCCACAGAAGGCTTGCTGGATGCCCCGGGCCCAGGGCTGAGCTGGGCAGAAACACAGGCCCGGACGGATCCCATAGCCTCGGACTCCCCGCTGCCTCCAGCACACACTTCGCTGTCCAGCTTCGCACTGTCTGTCTACCTGAGTGTCTGCCCGCCCCTGGACTGTGCCTTCCTCACACTCCTCAAGGGCAAGGTCTCTCTGTTTTTCTCTTTTGAAGCTGATAATTGTTTGTTGAACAAATGACTCTACATTGCGGAAAGAGAAGCGCACGCACGACTGAGTGCCCACACGCCACTCCCTTTCCATCCCTGCGCGGCTGTTCTCGGAGCCAGAGAACCGGCCACACAGAAGCGGCTGTGCATTACCGCCAGTGTGGCCTGGCCCGGAACCCGAGAGTCAGGAAAGCGCTCCCTACGCATGGTCTGCCGCACAGTGAGGATCCAGGCTGTCGGGCCTGCTCACTGAGGTCCCAGGGAAGTGCAGGCTGGGGGGTCCACCCAAAATGGCCCCGAGGTTCTGCCCCGCCCAACGTGCTGGCTAGGAACCCACATCTGCCAGGGGTTTCCGGGAGGGGGGACGTCAGTGCTGAAGCCTGGGGGGCGGTCCTCTCCTCTCTTGTCACAGTGACTGTGTGCGGGGCAAGAACCCCAGGAGTGAGCTGACATAAGCCGGACCCCACCCTGGCTTCCAAGGTCACCCCAAGCTCCTCTTCCTGCCCATCGAGCTGCTCATCCCCTTGCTTCCTCCACATCCTCACCACCCGGCCACTCTCCACATCCCCTGGAACCACGCTTCTGTCCCTGACAGTCCACTTTGATCCAACACCTGGCTGTCACTTCCCACTCCGGGGCTGCTTTTTGGTTCTCAAGTCCCCGACCCCTCTGATGAGACAAACGCAGGGGACCACATACTCATGCCAACGCCCCTCCCACTGACTCCCAGTCTGTATGCCCTCCTGGCTCTCCAGAGACCTCCTGGGTGACTCGGCCTCCTTTGTAGGTTACACAAGGGTTCCAGGCTGGGGTCAGAGGAAAGGCCTAGCGAGTCTATGAACTCCGAGTCTGCAAAAGTGAGCGTGCAAATTCCACGCCAAGTGTCTGGTTTGCCTTCCTGGGACCTGAGCTTCCCGAGGGCAGGCTCATGCCAGAGTCACAGGTCTCCCTGCCAGCCAGGGGCCTTGCCCAGCAGGCCTGGGCTGGTAGTTACCCAGAGAAAACATGTGAATGGGAGTGGGGATCGTGGCAGGTGAGAGAAGCGGCCGTAAACAAATGATCTTGAGGCTGGGAGAGACAGCCAGGCTCCGGGAAGGTGTGCATCCCAACTCGCCCGCTCCCACACTAGTGGCCAGCGTGCACGCTCTATGTGCCTGAGAGTGTCAGTGAGGACGCCGCTCTGCTGGAACAGCCTGAGAAGCATCAGTGAGGACGCCCCTCACTGGGAGCCCTATAGGTCTGCTCACACACTCCATCCGCGTCCTGTTCTTTCCTGTGCTCAGCCGACTTGGAATCCCTTTCTACCATGTAAACACCTTGCAGGACGTCCCGGGCACTCACTACAGACACGTGGAGGACAGGGCGGAACCTACCGAGGAAGGGCAAGAGTGGCCCA
>NW_006160193.1:3963281-3966836 GCF_000334495.1 Tupaia belangeri chinensis | reverse complement strand
GCTGGGCACGGCGTGGCCGCCGTCCGCCCCGCCACTCCAGAGGGCCGTGCTTTGTGGAGGCCTCCCACTGCAAAGAGAACCGATGCCTCTCTCCCCAGAATGGCACAGAGGTTCTGCCCAGCCCAACGTGCTGGCTAGGAACCCACATCTGCCAGGGGTTTCCGGGAGGGGGGACGTCAGTGCTGAAGCCTGGGGGGCGGTCCTCTCCTCTCTTGTCACAGTGACTGTGTGCGGGGCAAGAACCCCAGGAGTGAGCTGACATAAGCCGGACCCCACCCTGGCTTCCAAGGTCACCCCAAGCTCCTCTTCCTGCCCATCGAGCTGCTCATCCCCTTGCTTCCTCCACATCCTCACCACCCGGCCACTCTCCACATCCCCTGGAACCACGCTTCTGTCCCTGACAGTCCACTTTGATCCAACACCTGGCTGTCACTTCCCACTCCGGGGCTGCTTTTTGGTTCTCAAGTCCCCGACCCCTCTGATGAGACAAACGCAGGGGACCACATACTCATGCCAACGCCCCTCCCACTGACTCCCAGTCTGTATGCCCTCCTGGCTCTCCAGAGACCTCCTGGGTGACTCGGCCTCCTTTGTAGGTTACACAAGGGTTCCAGGCTGGGGTCAGAGGAAAGGCCTAGCGAGTCTATGAACTCCGAGTCTGCAAAAGTGAGCGTGCAAATTCCACGCCAAGTGTCTGGTTTGCCTTCCTGGGACCTGAGCTTCCCGAGGGCAGGCTCATGCCAGAGTCACAGGTCTCCCTGCCAGCCAGGGGCCTTGCCCAGCAGGCCTGGGCTGGTAGTTACCCAGAGAAAACATGTGAATGGGAGTGGGGATCGTGGCAGGTGAGAGAAGCGGCCGTAAACAAATGATCTTGAGGCTGGGAGAGACAGCCAGGCTCCGGGAAGGTGTGCATCCCAACTCGCCCGCTCCCACACTAGTGGCCAGCGTGCACGCTCTATGTGCCTGAGAGTGTCAGTGAGGACGCCGCTCTGCTGGAACAGCCTGAGAAGCATCAGTGAGGACGCCCCTCACTGGGAGCGAGCGGCCTTCGGAACAGAGCATGCAGGCGCTCCCAGCACCGACTGCGTGCTCCAGCGGGAGCGAGCCAGTGCGGACCTGCGGAGTCCAAGGACAAGGATGGTGGGAGAAGGGAACAGCTCCCCCCAAGGCACATGGTCCGCTCAGCAGACCGTGGGCAGGACACCTAGCGTGGCTTCACGTGTTGCTTGAAGCAGCCATGGCGAGGTGGTTATCTCATCTCTTCTGCTTCACATTGTGTGACTGGTCTGAAGGCACGCAGGGGGCCGGAGACACCAGGACCCTGTCATCTGCTACCTGCTGGGAGCCCTCTCCTCCCAGCTCCCTCCGAGTGCTCATGCTCACATGCTCAACACCCCCTCACCTACGAGCACTGTCCTCCCACTTGCTCCCACCTGTCCACTCCAGCACTCTCCTCCAAGGCCCGGGACCTGCTGTCCCAGCCTGCTGACACCCGCTGTTGGCACCTGGTCTGCCCACACCGCATGGCCCTTTTCTACACAGTCCCTGCTCTGATCATGAGCTTCCCGCAGTGGGAGAGGGGCAGAGGAAAAGAATGTTAGCCAAAGTCTGCTTGGCAGTGCCAGGAAGTAAGGCCCGGGCACAGCCATTAGCGCCACGGCTCACTCACGGAGACAGCGAGGGAGGTGAGAGCGCCCCGATGGAGTCCCGGGTCTGGCCTCAGTGGGCCACGTGACACATGGCTCTGTAAAGGAGGGGCAGGGCCCTTCTGGACGGTTTACTGACTTGCCAGAGACCGGTAAGACAAAGGAATAAGACAAGGGCCTGTTTACCAAACACGATCAGACACCACCTTGAGAAAGCTGACTCAAGTACACAGCAGGTCTGTGTAAGGCGGGGCCTGAGGGGAGCCAGCAAGCAGCTGCCTCAGGGCCCACGTGTGGAGCCATTGCTACCTCGTACTCGCTCAAGCTCTGTAGGGAGACACAGGTCACATTCCTCACTGTGGCCTGGAGGGACAGCGTAGACAGGCCTGGGGAGGAGGCTCACCGGCTCTCAGCCTGCTCTGCACCTGTACTCTCCTCCGGCTCCTGGGAGAACCAATGCCCACCCTCGCTGCCCTCACATCGGGACTGGTCAGCCCTGCCCACACTTGCTCATGCGGAACGGCAAGAGCCTGCCCAATGCAGGTGGGTTCTATTTGTTTTTAAAAGCATTGTTTACCTTGTAGTCCCAGAGACTGGGACCCAGCAATTGTTCAGCCAACAATCCACGTAAATGCTTGTTTCGAGTCTGCCAGTGTTGCTGGGTACCCTGTTTGCCGGCCTTCCAGGGTGTCCAGGGTGAGAGGAGGGAACCACAACTCACTTGAGACCTGGCACCTCCACTTTCTTTCTCTCATTCTGCAGTAATTTAAAAAATAAACCAAGAAAACACCCTCTTCCTGAACTCCGCCTCAGCACTCTGCACTCGAGGCGACGCAGCTGCCTACTGGGCGAGGGCCGTGGTCCCTGCCCAGGTGGAGGGGCACGTGTGTGAACAGTCCACACTGCCAGGGCTGCCAGGTCTGGGTGTGTGCAAGGTGCCATGGGGGCCGGGGGTACGTTCTTTTCTGCCCCAGGGAGGCAAGGGATGCTACCGTGAAGGAGAAGCAAGACTTTTCAAGGGAGGGCGTGAGCCTTCTGGCTGAGGGAAGGGCCTCACTGAGGCCGGGGTCAGGGCACCACCCCAATCATCATCCTGGGGCCTCATACTTCTTTTTCTTTTCTTTTTTTAAATATACATTCAATCACATTATTTAGCTTACAAAGTGAACATTTCAATATATGAACATTTTTCCCTAGTCCAGTTGATCAAAATATCTTCAACCAATAACACCACACCTCCCCATCCCATCAATGCTCTGCCTCCGTATCCCTCCTCCAAATGTCCTTCCTTAGGCCCCACTCCTCCACACACACCACATGTGGCATTCACACCCATCTCTTGTGTTTGTATAACTGTTAGTCAATCAGTTTCAGTCATAGAGCGCAGATACTCAGTATATATTAAGTGGGGACATACAATGTCTCTCCTTCATAGCCTGGCTTTCCTCACTCAGTAAATCTTCCATATTCTTCCACTTTCTGTCAAAAGCCAGGTTTTTGTTGTTTTTTATGGCTGAATAGTATTCCCTAGAGTATATATGCCACAATTTTTCAATCCATTCATCTGTACGGGGGCATTTGGGATGGTTCCACGTCTCAGCAATCGTGAATAGTGCCGCAATAAACATCGATGTGCAAGCTCTTTTCTGATGAAGAATTCTTCTGTCCTTTGGGTAGATACTGAGGAGTGGGATTGCTGGATCATATGGTAGTTCTATTTGTAGATTTTTGAGGAATCTCCAAATTGTTCTCCACAGTGACTGGACCAATTTACATTCCTACCAGCAGTGTAAAAGAGTTCCCCTTTCGCCACACCCCCCACCAACACTTATTTTATTTTTTTTAATCTTAGACATTCTGACTGAGGTTAGGTGGTATCTCATTGTTGTTTTGATCTGCATTTCCCTTA
>NW_006160193.1:3960252-3962680 GCF_000334495.1 Tupaia belangeri chinensis | reverse complement strand
AATTTTATGATTGTCTTTCCTAGATCTGTGAAGAATGTGTCTGGTACTTTGATTGGGATTGCATTAAATATGTAGATTAATTTGGGTAGAATTGCCATTTTGATTATATTAATTCTTTCAATCCACGAACATGGGATGTCCTTCCACTTTTTTGCATCATTTTCAATTTCTTTTTTTAGCTTCTCATAGTTTTCCTTGTGGAGGTCTTTAACTTCTTTGGTTAGATTTATTCCTAAATATCTTATACTTTTGGTGGCTATGGTAAATGGAATAACTTTTTTCAGCTCTATCTCAGTCTGCCTGTTATTCGTATGTAGAAATGTTATTGATTTCCGTATATTGATTTTATATCCTGCAACTTTACTGTAATCAGTTGTCACACTGACTGGTGCAACGGTGACCACCATACCGGGTTTGAGCACGCCAGTCTCCACTCGGCCAACAGGGACAGTGCCAATACCATCGATTTTGTACACATCCTGGAGGGGCAGATGCAAGGGCTTGTCAGTTGAAAGAGCTGGTGGCAGGATGCAATCCAGAGCTTCCAGCAGTGTAGTTCCACTGGCATTGCCATCTTTACGGGTGACTTTCCATCCTTGAACCATGGCATATTAGCACTTGGCTCCAACATGTTGTCACCACTCCAACCAGAAGTTGGCACAAATGCCGCTGTGTCGGGATTGTAGCCAATTTTCTTAATGGAGGTGCCGACTTCTTTAACAGTTTCCTCGTATCTCTTCTGACTGTAGGGTGGCTCAGTAGAATCCATTTTGTTAACCCCAACAATTAGTTGTTTCGCACCCAGTGTGTAAGCCAGAAGGGCATGCTCATGGGTCTGCCTGTTCTTGGAGATACCAGCCTCAAATTCACCAACACCAGCAGCCACAATGAAGACAGCACAGTCAGCCGAGATGTGCCTGTCATCATGTTTTTTTTTTTTTTTTGAGAGCTTTTCACTGTAGGGCGCGTGCGCTCGCCAGACAGACAGAGAGAGACATAGAGACAGAAAGCGAGAAATCACCCCCCAGGGGGGATGGTCACGCCGCAATCCCTTCTCCTCCATTCTCCTCTCGGGATCTTGGACACGCACACACACGTGCCCGGCGTGAGTTTTAAGCCACCGGGTCCGGGACACGAACCGCGGTCGACTACGTGGGAGTCCAGCGACATAGCCATTACGCTAACTGCTGGTTCCCTGTCATGTTTTTGATGAAGTCTCTGCGTCCTGGGGCATCGATGATAGTTACATAGTACTTGCTGGTCTCAGATTTCCACAGGGAGGGATCAGTGGTGATATCGCACTCACGTTCAGCTTTCAGTTTAGCCAAGACCCAGGCGGATCTGAAGGAGCCCTTTCCCATCTCACAGACTCCTTGTCAAATGTTTCGATGGTTCTTTTGTCGATCCCGCCACGTGTGTAGATCAGACGGCCAGTAGTGGAGGACTTGCCGGAATCTACGTGTCCAATGACGACGATGTTGATGTGAGTCTTCTCCTTTCCCACTTTGGCTTTGATTTAGCGGTGGTTTTCACGACACCTGTGTTCTGATGGCAAACTCACTGCAGAAAAGGCGGGGCCTCATACTTCTTATCGACACGGCTCCAGGGGAACACCGCCGCGTCCCAGTTCAGTGACTGAGAAACACCTGGAAGCATGGCCCGGGAGAGAGCAGGGCCCGGGAGAGCTGAAGGGCAGCCGAGTTCACTTCTCAGAGGAAGCAGCAGGCCTGGAGGGGGAGTACCCGCCCGCGTCCCCAGGCTGTGCCGGAGGGCTGGCTGGCTGTGCCTCACCGTCCACCGTGCAGGAAGGCTTTTCTGTCCTACTCCAAAGCAGAAAACCTCCAACACCAGCATTTTCTTTCTTGGTATTTTTAAGCTGTTTTCTCTCCAACTTTTTATTCTGGAAATTTTCAAGCTACAGAAATGTTGCTTGTGCCCTTCATCTAAGTTTGCCCAGGCTAACATTTTGTTGTGCGTGACTTATCTCCCTTTGTTAACAATTATTTATTTCATTTCATTTATTTATTATTATTTAATTTGCTACAGGGCATACACACTCACCAGAGAGATAGAGAGAGGGACAGGAAGCCACCAGGCCCAAGATTCAGCCCATGGCTGGCCACGTGGGCGCCCCCGGGCCTCCTGCCGACACGTCTCCTTTTACATCCTCCAGGACCGGTTTTGAGTCTTTGGGCTGCCGGATAGTCATGCTAGACTCTGGGCCGGGCTGTCCGCTCACCCTCTTTCACGCCAGAATGTTGGGCTATTTTGTTTTTCACTGGTAACGATTCTGTGTAAAAAATTCTTCACAAAAAAGGCGGCTTGCAGGCTTTAAATTTTGGATTACGTTTAGGAAGAGCCTACACGGGTGGCAGTGGGTGCCTGTTCCGTCAGGGCGGTCTGAGGCCAGCACACCTGCCATTACAGA
>NW_006160193.1:3950486-3959259 GCF_000334495.1 Tupaia belangeri chinensis | reverse complement strand
TTCAGGGACTGAGAAACACCTGGAAGCAGGGCCCGGGAGAGAGCAGGGCCCGGGAGAGCTGAAGGGCAGCCGAGTTCACTTCTCAGAGGAAGCAGCAGGCCTGGAGGGGGAGTACCCGCCCGCGTCCCCAGGCTGTTCCGGAGGGCTGGCTGGCTGGGGCTTACGGGCCACCGCCCGCGTCCCCAGGCTGTGCCGGAGGGCTGGCTGGCTGTGCCTCACCGTCCACCGTGCAGGAAGGCTTTTCTGTCCTACTCCAAAGCAGAAAACCTCCAACACCAGCATTTTCTTTCTTGGTATTTTTAAGCTGTTTTCTCTCCAACTTTTTATTCTGGAAATTTTCAAGCTACAGAAATGTTGCTTGTGCCCTTCATCTAAGTTTGCCCAGGCTAACATTTTGTTGTGCGTGACTTATCTCCCTTTGTTAACAATTATTTATTTCATTTCATTTATTTATTATTATTTAATTTGCTACAGGGCATACACACTCACCAGAGAGATAGAGAGAGGGACAGGAAGCCACCAGGCCCAAGATTCAGCCCATGGCTGGCCACGTGGGCGCCCCCGGGCCTCCTGCCGACACGTCTCCTTTTACATCCTCCCGAGGCACTGGGAAGCGGCTGGCAGATATCAAGACACTCCGATCCCGGCCACTGGAGCACACAGCTCCCTAAAACGAGGGCACCCTGGTGCAGGAGCTAAGCACCATGATTACGCCAGAGTGCCAACGGCTGGCGAACCAGTCTGATACAGAGGCCATGCTGAAAGCTAGCCAGTTTCCCCAGGAACGGTTTTGAGTCTTTTGGCTTCCGGATAGTCATGCTAGACTCTGGGCCGGGCTGTCCGCTCACCCTCTTTCACGCCAGAATGTTGGGCTATTTTGTTTTTCACTGGTAACGATTCTGTGTAAAAAATTCTTCACAAAAAAGGCGGCTTGCAGGCTTTAAATTTTGGATTACGTTTAGGAAGAGCCTACACGGGTGGCAGTGGGTGCCTGTTCCGTCGGGGCGGTCTGAGGCCAGCACACCTGCCATTCCAGCGGCCAACGTGAAGGGAGCTGCAGAAGGGCAGTGGACCCCACAGGCAAGCTGACCCGGAGGATTAGCAAGCCACCCACGGGGTGACTTTTCTTCTTGTAACAAACAAAGGTTCAAAACCAATTTACTATTACTACCAGACTTAAAGTGTTGGTTGTGCAGGATTGCGGGCAGTGAGAAGCAGGCTGTCATGCTCCACCGCAGTCTAGAAATGCGACATCACACCATAAAGCCCGCACCCTGGCCCCAGACCCCTGGCCCTCCTCTCTGCCAGTGGGAAGCGCCAGTTTGAGTGTGGTTATTAATTCATGGTATTTGCAGTATAGCCATGTAACTATCTGACAGGTGTGCTTCTCAATTTGTTTTTTTTTGGTCTTGGAATTTCTTTTACACTCTTAAAAATGATTGAGGATGACAAAAACCTCTGCTTATATATGATCAGTCTACCTGTGTTTGAATGCAAAGCACTTGGTGGGGTGGCACAGTAGTAAAACATGGCTGTGAGGCTGACTCACGTGGCAGGGTTCCGTGTCCCTCTCCTGAGGCCGCCCTGAGTGCGCCAGGCGCATGCCGACCCAGCAGATGCGCTGAGTGGGCTGTGGTGCCAGGGCCCTGCTGAAGGTGCTTCTTTCCCTGTCTCTCTCTCATTTACGGAAGAAACAAGTAAAAATAAACTAAAACAAATGAATTTTGGGGGCCAGCTGGCAACGTGGTATTCGAGGCAGCTGGATCCCACATGGTGACTGCCTAGTTTGAGTCCTGGACCCAGTAGATCGAAAATCACGCTGGGCGCACGTGCCTGAGTGCCCGAAACCCAGGAGGAGAGGAGGAGGTGGGGGGCCTGAGGCCACCCCTGCAGGCACTGTCTTCTTCCTTCCTCCCTCTGCCAAGCTCACGTACCCTATAGCATTTTTTAAAATGAATTCTTAAAAACACAAGAACACATAAGTACACATTTCATTGGCTGTTAGCAATGATGTCAGCACGTCATGGAGCTCTGGAAAATTCCACAGTACACTCAGGAGACACAAGGGAAAAGGGCAAATAACGCCTCCGTTTTATCACATGGTTTGACACGCACCCCGAGGGGGCCATCTCCTGACCACACTGAGAGCTGATTAATTCTGGCGATGAAAACAAAGAATTAGGTCTGCATTTTTTTTTCTTTTTGAGATATTTTTGCTAGAGGGCACATGCACTTGTTGGAGAGAGAGAGACAGAGAGACAGAAAGCAAGAAATCATCTCCTGGAGGGGTGGCCACACCATAATCCCTTTTCCTCTTGGGTACAAGTGCCCAGCATGAGTTTCAAGCCTCCAAGTCTGGGACTTGAACTGCAGTCAATCACGTGGGAGTCCAGCAATGTAACCATTGTTCCATCTGCTGGTCCCAGGTCTGCACATTTTAACATGCAGAAACTCAAAGGTGATCATTTGAACCTCAAGTCTGTGCATGTTAGAATTAAAGAGAGGCTTTAGGTGAACGAAGCCTAAATTCAGTGTTAACCCCACCCCTCTTCTCTCCCGTCTAAATTGTTGGAGGGTCAGATTGCCACATCACGGACAGTCAGGATGTTTGTCTTTCCTCTTGGGATGCCCGCTTCCCAGAGGCTCGGACGGCAGCTCTCCTCTCCTCTGCAGGGTCTGGTGGGTTTTGGAAGAAGCACTCCAGCCAGCTGCTGAGGTCTGGCACTGTCTGACCGTCTCATGCCCGCTTCCCACACTCTCTCCAGGCCGCCGACACTGCCCTTTCCTTGGGGAGTCATCTGCTAAGTTATGTGAACAGAAATCCCCAGATACTTACTAATTCCGGTATGCGCCTATGTCTGAAACTCCGTGTCCCCAGAGCCTGTGACTCTGGTCACCTGTGGAAGTGGAACAGGTTCTAGCACAGCCATGGGAAGCTGCGGAGATCCCGCTTGGGCCAATGGCTGGGCAGTTTGGCTCAGGGCAAATGAAGAGCTGGGGAACGAGAGCCCGGCCGCCCCACCAGCCCCGTTACCATGCATCGCTCAGCTCTGTCCCATACCTGTGTGCACAGCTATTCAGCTGCGCCCACACACACGTGCACAACCACTCAGCTGCACCCACACACACGTGCACAACCACTCAGCTGCGCCCACACACCCGTGCACGATTGCGGGCAGTGAGAAGCAGGCTGTCATGCTCCACCGCAGTCTAGAAATGCGACATCACACCATAAAGCCCGCACCCTGGCCCCAGACCCCTGGCCCTCCTCTCTGCCAGTGGGAAGCGCCAGTTTGAGTGTGGTTATTAATTCATGGTATTTGCAGTATAGCCATGTAACTATCTGACAGGTGTGCTTCTCAATTTGTTTTTTTTTGGTCTTGGAATTTCTTTTACACTCTTAAAAATGATTGAGGATGACAAAAACCTCTGCTTATATATGATCAGTCTACCTGTGTTTGAATGCAAAGCACTTGGTGGGGTGGCACAGTAGTAAAACATGGCTGTGAGGCTGACTCACGTGGCAGGGTTCCGTGTCCCTCTCCTGAGGCCGCCCTGAGTGCGCCAGGCGCATGCCGACCCAGCAGATGCGCTGAGTGGGCTGTGGTGCCAGGGCCCTGCTGAAGGTGCTTCTTTCCCTGTCTCTCTCTCATTTACGGAAGAAACAAGTAAAAATAAACTAAAACAAATGAATTTTGGGGGCCAGCTGGCAACGTGGTATTCGAGGCAGCTGGATCCCACATGGTGACTGCCTAGTTTGAGTCCTGGACCCAGTAGATCGAAAATCACGCTGGGCGCACGTGCCTGAGTGCCCGAAACCCAGGAGGAGAGGAGGAGGTGGGGGGCCTGAGGCCACCCCTGCAGGCACTGTCTTCTTCCTTCCTCCCTCTGCCAAGCTCACGTACCCTATAGCATTTTTTAAAATGAATTCTTAAAAACACAAGAACACATAAGTACACATTTCATTGGCTGTTAGCAATGATGTCAGCACGTCATGGAGCTCTGGAAAATTCCACAGTACCCTCAGGAGACACAAGGGAAAAGGGCAAATAACGCCTCCGTTTTATCACATGGTTTGACACGCACCCCGAGGGGGCCATCTCCTGACCACACTGAGAGCTGATTAATTCTGGCGATGAAAACAAAGAATTAGGTCTGCATTTTTTTTTTCTTTTTGAGATATTTTTGCTAGAGGGCACATGCACTTGTTGGAGAGAGAGAGACAGAGAGACAGAAAGCAAGAAATCATCTCCTGGAGGGGTGGCCACACCATAATCCCTTTTCCTCTTGGGTACAAGTGCCCAGCATGAGTTTCAAGCCTCCAAGTCTGGGACTTGAACTGCAGTCAATCACGTGGGAGTCCAGCAATGTAACCATTGTTCCATCTGCTGGTCCCAGGTCTGCACATTTTAACATGCAGAAACTCAAAGGTGATCATTTGAACCTCAAGTCTGTGCATGTTAGAATTAAAGAGAGGCTTTAGGTGAACGAAGCCTAAATTCAGTGTTAACCCCACCCCTCTTCTCTCCCGTCTAAATTGTTGGAGGGTCAGATTGCCACATCACGGACAGTCAGGATGTTTGTCTTTCCTCTTGGGATGCCCGCTTCCCAGAGGCTCGGACGGCAGCTCTCCTCTCCTCTGCAGGGTCTGGTGGGTTTTGGAAGAAGCACTCCAGCCAGCTGCTGAGGTCTGGCACTGTCTGACCGTCTCATGCCCGCTTCCCACACTCTCTCCAGGCCGCCGACACTGCCCTTTCCTTGGGGAGTCATCTGCTAAGTTATGTGAACAGAAATCCCCAGATACTTACTAATTCCGGTATGCGCCTATGTCTGAAACTCCGTGTCCCCAGAGCCTGTGACTCTGGTCACCTGTGGAAGTGGAACAGGTTCTAGCACAGCCATGGGAAGCTGCGGAGATCCCGCTTGGGCCAATGGCTGGGCAGTTTGGCTCAGGGCAAATGAAGAGCTGGGGAACGAGAGCCCGGCCGCCCCACCAGCCCCGTTACCATGCATCGCTCAGCTCTGTCCCATACCTGTGTGCACAGCTATTCAGCTGCGCCCACACACACGTGCACAACCACTCAGCTGCACCCACACACACGTGCACAACCACTCAGCTGCGCCCACACACACGTGCACAACCACTCAGCTGCGCCCACACACCTGTGCACAACCACTCAGCTGCGCCCACACACCTGTGCACAACCACTCAGCTCCGCCCACACACAGGCACAGTGCACAACCACTCAGCTGCGCCCACACACCTGTGCACAACCACTCAGCTGCGCCCACACACCTGTGCACAACCACTCAGCTGCGCCCACACACCTGTGCACAACCACTCAGCTGCGCCCACACACCTGTGCACAACCACTCAGCTGCGCCCACACACCTGTGCACAACCACTCAGCTGCGCCCACACACCTGTGCACAACCACTCAGCTGCGCCCACACACCTGTGCACAACCACTCAGCTGCGCCCACACACCTGTGCACAACCACTCAGTTGCGCCCACACACCTGCGCACAACCACTCAGCTGCGCCCACACACACATGTACAACCACTCAGTTATGTCCCACACATGCATGCACAACCACTCAGCTGTGCTCACACACACATGCACAACCACTCAGCTGTGCCCACACGTGTGTACAACCACATGCCATCCTCCAGGCACAAGGACACAGGAACAAGGAGCCCTAGGCCAGCAGGGGGACCTGAGTAAATGGGCCACCAACTGATGCGCGCAGTGTGGTAGAGGACACAGAGGTGGCCCCCGTCTCTCGTGGTCTTAACAGTGTGGGCTGGGAGACAGAGAGCAAAAGCTGGCAGAGACTAGCCGGCCAGGGTTCTAATCTTGACTCTGGGACTCGGGGCACGTTCCTTTGAGAAGCTCTAGCCAAGAGGGCAGGTTTGGAAAGTACAAGGGATCTGGCTTCAAATCCCAGCTCTGCCAAGTGATGCCAGAGTGACCTGAACAAGTGCCCTAACTCTGCTCACCTTCATTTTCTTAATTAAAAAAAGATTTTTTTTTTTTTTTTTTTAAGGTGCTTGTGTTCATTGGGGAGACACAGTGAGAGAGAAAGTGAAAAATGATCCCTGGCAGGGGGGATGGCCATGCTGCCATGCTGCAA
Organism: Tupaia belangeri chinensis; assembly: GCF_000334495.1. Classification (NCBI taxonomy): domain Eukaryota; kingdom Metazoa; phylum Chordata; class Mammalia; order Scandentia; family Tupaiidae; genus Tupaia; species Tupaia belangeri. Next base: position 3,953,123 of record NW_006160193.1, on the reverse strand, counting down.
TCCTTTCTCCTCCTGAGACTCTGGGAACACATGCAGGCACCTGGCATAATGAGATACCAGGTCTGGGGCTAGAACTGCAGCTGGCCATGTGGAAGTCCAGTGCCTTAACCACCATGCCATCTGCTGGCCCCAATCCTTGTTTTCTTACCCCTAAAATGGGAATACCAATACAACGTCTCAGAGGATGAGGGTGAAATGGTGAGCTTGCGGCGTGGCCCGGAGCTCTCGGGGAAGGGCAGCCTCTGTGACCGCCCTCTCGGGGTTCAGTTTCCAAAGCGAAGGCACTGGACTGGATGAGTCCTCCACCGCTTCTGCCCCAGCACCCAGGACCACCACACACTCTCGTGAGAATACCCCGGAGTCTTTATGTGACGTTTCAGTTAGAGACGCTTCTGCCCTCTGGGACTGAGAGGGGCAGGGGAGTTCCAGAAGCTCTTCCTCCACGTGACGCGTCGGGGAAGCGCATGTTCTGCGAGAGAACCCGGACTTGGGATCTCCGAGGGTGTGTTCAGTTGTCAGCGTCTGGAACTCCCTGACTTCCTGAGGATGAGATCTCAAAGGAACCCCCAGGCACGCTTCAAAAATGTCCTCCAAACCTGCCACAGAGCACGGCCTGGGCGGGAGGGACTGGGGCGGCCCAGCTGGGCAAGACTTCCTGCGGCCTCCACGTTTGAGATCTGAGGGTGGGTGAGCACAGGCGGCACACTGCCGGGTGCACCGGCCGACTGCAGTGGGAGCCCACTCCATGCCCTCCCAAGAGCACGCGGCACGTGGGTTCTCCTGGCCTCCCGGGATGGGCCACGCTGGGTGGCTCCCGTGGGGGCGGCTCTGGCAGCCCGGTGTCTTGGCACGCCCAGCAGAAGCAGGTAATGGAAGCTGGTAATGGTCGACGCCATTGCCAGGCCAAGTCTGAGGCCCTGGGATCGACCAGGGAGCAACACAGACAAAACCTCGGCCCTCCTGGAACTTGCATCCCGAGGAGGGGACAGACGACAAACGGCAAAAATAACACGTGAGCCATGCATGATGCCAGCAGGCGCGAGTGCTGTAGAGACCCCCAAACACGGTAAGGACAGGACGCGTCACAGGAAGGGATCAAATGAACCGGCTGTCCACTGAGGCGAGCGATCGCATCTCGCTCCCTGCGCCGTGCTGTCCAGCGGTCCCTGCTCAGGCCGGCCTTGCCCAGCCGACATCTCCGGGAGCCTGCTCTGCAGTGGCCCAGGCCCGGGCTTCGTCTATGAGCACGCAGTTGCCTGGGTCGAGCCTTCCCTGCCACCCTCCTGATGCCCTCAGAGCCACAGCCCCAGCAGGAGCCGCTGCAGGCTAACCCTCCAGAGTAGAGTACGTCCTGAACCTGGAGACTTCCCTCCCTGACCGCCACCTGCACCCGGAGGGCCCCGGAGGTCTCCTGCCTCCATGCTTGTCATGCACTGACCTCTACCCACACAGCGCCAGGGTTATTGTTCTTTTTAAAAAATAATTTAATATAATTTATTTATTATCATTTTAAATTTGACCAGAGAGAGACAGGGAGGGAAAGTAAGAAAGCTAGCTGCCAGGTCTGTGACTCGAACCACAGTCGGCCATGCGGGACTCTAGCACTTTAACCACCACACCACCTGCCGACCCCAGGTGCTTGTTCGTCAGCTTCTACCTGAGGTCCTTCCCTTTGCTCAGAGGCCTCCAAAGGCTTCCCACAGTGCTATGAGTAAAATGTGAACTCCTCAGAACGACACGCGGGCTTCCTGGGGGCCTATGGCTCCTGCCCCCGCCCCCTTCACCTTTCCCTCAGTCAAGCTGCTCCAGCTCCGTTTTCCTGACCCTTGAGACCCCTCCCCCACAGCTGCTCTCATCGAGGACAGTCGTCCTTCCCTCAGCTGGCCACCGCGGCTTCCTCTCCAGATTTCTCCCACTGCCGCCCCGTCACCGCCGAGGTCTTGGAGCACAGCAGGGCCCCTGAGCCATGGCTTCCCTTTCTGGGTGTCAGCTCCCTGGAGTACGGTGCACTATGATATTTTCAGAGGGGGAGACTACGTTCACATAACTTCCATTATGGTATCTTGCTGTATTGTTCTGTCTTGTTGTTAATTAACCTCTTACTGAGCCTAATTCATAAGCTAAGCTTTCCCCTAGTAAGGACATGTAGGAAAACCCAGGAGGTACAGGGTCGGTACTAACTGTGGTCAGGGCACCTGCCAGGGTCTAGGAAGGCAGGGCTATGGCATGGGCCCAGGTGCTCCCCAGGATTAGCAGAGGTGACCGTCAATGTCCGCACTGAGGGCCCGGCGAGGCAGTGCCCATCACTCTCGTCCTGCTTCGTCTTCTCGTATCTCCTGTGTGTGATTCCCGACTGGACCCCACCCCACCACCTGCCCCAGTACAATTCAAGGACACGATGCCCCGCGCTGTCACCAGATCCCCAGCACCTAGAGCAGCCCGTGGCTGACTGCACGCCTGCTCAGTCTCTTTTTAAAACCGTCCCTATCCCTCAAGCCACAGTCTCCCCGAGGTCTTCCCCAGCTGCCCCCCGTTGGTCCTCGCTGATCCTACGTCTACACTCGCTGTGGCCCCAGCTGCGGTCTGCACGGCTAGCTGCCTCTTCACTGCTGGGAGTGCGGCCTGCCCCCTCTGCCG
>NW_006160193.1:3944971-3949277 GCF_000334495.1 Tupaia belangeri chinensis | reverse complement strand
TCCTGGCCGCCCGGGATGGGCCACGCTGGGTGGCTCGCGGAGGGGCAGCTCTGGCAGCCCGGTGTCTTGGCACGCCCAGCAGAAGCAGGTAATGGAAGCTGGTAATGGTCGACGCCATTGCCAGGCCAAGTCTGAGGCCCTGGGATCGACCAGGGAGCAACACAGACAAAACCTCGGCCCTCCTGGAACTTGCATCCCGAGGAGGGGACAGACGACAAACGGCAAAAATAACACGTGAGCCATGCATGATGCCAGCAGGCGCGAGTGCTGTAGAGACCCCCAAACACGGTAAGGACAGGACGCGTCACAGGAAGGGATCAAATGAACCGGCTGTCCACTGAGGCGAGCGATCGCATCTCGCTCCCTGCGCCGTGCTGTCCAGCGGTCCCTGCTCAGGCCGGCCTTGCCCAGCCGACATCTCCGGGAGCCTGCTCTGCAGTGGCCCAGGCCCGGGCTTCGTCTATGAGCACGCAGTTGCCTGGGTCGAGCCTTCCCTGCCACCCTCCTGATGCCCTCAGAGCCACAGCCCCAGCAGGAGCCGCTGCAGGCTAACCCTCCAGAGTAGAGTACGTCCTGAACCTGGAGACTTCCCTCCCTGACCGCCACCTGCACCCGGAGGGCCCCGGAGGTCTCCTGCCTCCATGCTTGTCATGCACTGACCTCTACCCACACAGCGCCAGGGTTATTGTTCTTTTTAAAAAATAATTTAATATAATTTATTTATTATCATTTTAAATTTGACCAGAGAGAGACAGGGAGGGAAAGTAAGAAAGCTAGCTGCCAGGTCTGTGACTCGAACCACAGTCGGCCATGCGGGACTCTAGCACCTTAACCACCACACCACCTGCCGACCCCAGGTGCTTGTTCGTCAGCTTCTACCTGAGGTCCTTCCCTTTGCTCAGAGGCCTCCAAAGGCTTCCCACAGTGCTATGAGTAAAATGTGAACTCCTCAGAACGACACGCGGGCTTCCTGGGGGCCTATGGCTCCTGCCCCCGCCCCCTTCACCTTTCCCTCAGTCAAGCTGCTCCAGCTCCGTTTTCCTGACCCTTGAGACCCCTCCCCCACAGCTGCTCTCATCGAGGACAGTCGTCCTTCCCTCAGCTGGCCACCGCGGCTTCCTCTCCAGATTTCTCCCACTGCCGCCCCGTCACCGCCGAGGTCTTGGAGCACAGCAGGGCCCCTGAGCCATGGCTTCCCTTTCTGGGTGTCAGCTCCCTGGAGTACGGTGCACTATGATATTTTCAGAGGGGGAGACTACGTTCACATAACTTCCATTATGGTATCTTGCTGTATTGTTCTGTCTTGTTGTTAATTAACCTCTTACTGAGCCTAATTCATAAGCTAAGCTTTCCCCTAGTAAGGACATGTAGGAAAACCCAGGAGGTACAGGGTCGGTACTAACTGTGGTCAGGGCACCTGCCAGGGTCTAGGAAGGCAGGGCTATGGCATGGGCCCAGGTGCTCCCCAGGATTAGCAGAGGTGACCGTCAATGTCCGCACTGAGGGCCCGGCGAGGCAGTGCCCATCACTCTCGTCCTGCTTCGTCTTCTCGTATCTCCTGTGTGTGATTCCCGACTGGACCCCACCCCACCACCTGCCCCAGTACAATTCAAGGACACGATGCCCCGCGCTGTCACCAGATCCCCAGCACCTAGAGCAGCCCGTGGCTGACTGCACGCCTGCTCAGTCTCTTTTTAAAACCGTCCCTATCCCTCAAGCCACAGTCTCCCCGAGGTCTTCCCCAGCTGCCCCCCGTTGGTCCTCGCTGATCCTACGTCTACACTCGCTGTGGCCCCAGCTGCGGTCTGCACGGCTAGCTGCCTCTTCACTGCTGGGAGTGCGGCCTGCCCCCTCTGCAGGGCCAGTGCCCACTCAGTGGTCAGGACACTCGAGGCCAAGTCCTAGCCTCCTGGGCTCGTCAAGTCACTCTCCTACCCCTGCCTCGGCTCCTCCCTCCACAGAACATAGTAAAACAATACTTGCTACTTCCAGAACTGCTGAGAACCAAATGGCAGGGCTCCAGTGGAAGCCGCTGTCAGGTATTCAAGAGCATCCGCAGACCCCAGCCCACAGTGAGTGACAGCAAAGGTTTCCTAACCGACGCGCAGCCAGAACCCGGGCTCATCAGAAGGGCTGTCCCCCGTAGACCCCTATCCCCAGGGGCATCACTGTTTTTTTTTTTTTTTTTAAGAGAGATTTTTGCTACAGGGTGTGTGTACTCACTGGAGAGACAGAGGAAGACAGAGAGATGGACGTGAGAAATAACCCCCCAAGGGGAGGGCCATGCCACAGTCCCTTTTCCTCTGTTCTCCTGCACAGTCTGGGACTCGAACCGCAGTCGACTACATGGGAGTCCAGCGATGTAACCATCACACCGTCTGCTGGTCCCTGCGGCACCACCTAATGCATGAACCTAGATGGCGCCCCACACCCCAGCACAAGGCAGGGAAGAGTGCAGGTCCCACCGCACCATCCCAGGTCCCACTCACGCGCTTCCGCCAGGACATCACGGCGGGGCCACACCACAGACTACTGGAGGCGCAGACAGCCCTGCCTGGGAGGGGGTGCCGGGACACCCGGGCTCGTGTTGTGGATGGGCTGCTAAGCAACCCACTGCAGACTCAGAGCTGGCTAGGTAGTGCCATCAGACTTCATAGCCATCACCAGCAACGACGAAGCAGTTTCCCCTCAGTGACCATGGAAGGGCGCAGACAAACAAGAAACGCTGAGTTAGCTGGGCTGGAGTGAGTCGGGTGCCTGGGGCAGCACTCCGCATCTGCTGGGGACCGCCTCTGGGGTGCCTCACGACAGGAACCTCTAAGATCCTATACTTAGAAAAGACTTAAAAAAAAAATCGCTGTGGTGGCCCAGCTTGGCATGTGCTGCTCAGACGCGGGTGTTGTGGGCTGGGACCACAGGGAAGCCCGAATTGGGGTCCTGATCCAACCTAAAGCTGGGTGCACGGGTGTGTGCTGAAACCCCAGGGGCTTGGAGGCTCAGGAAGGACTATCGCGACATCAAGATGCCCTGCCTTAAAAAGAAATGAAAGCCCTTCGCTGTGCTCTCTCCACTCCTGGTCCATTCCGCAGTCGGTGCCTGAGAGCTAGAACACTGCCGGAGCCTTTCCCAAGGCCTTTTCCAGCTGGAAATGGCTGGATGTGAACACGCCTTTGGAGGCACGCATTATCTTCCATAGCTCCACTCAGAAACTTTCAAAGCTTGGGACCAGATAGCATAATGGGTACATCGTTGGACTCCCACATGGTTGACCACGGTTCGAGTCCTGGATTAGCAGATTCAAACTCATGCGGGGTGTGTGTGCATGCATCCCCAAAATCCCGAGAGGAGAATGGAGAAGGGATTGCGGTGTGGCCATCCCCCTCAAGGGGTGATTTCTTGCTTTCTGGCTCTCTGTCTCTCTGGCAAGTGCATGTGCACAATAGGAAAAATCTCTTAAAAAAATAGAAACTTTTAAAGCTACAGGAAAATTACTAAAATGATAAAAAAGACTGGGTATAAAGGAACAGAAATAAAGCAACTTATAAACTCAAACCCAAACCAAGCAGTCCTGAGCACAGCTCGCGGTCCTGGTTGGCCTCACGGACCTCGGAGCAGGGGTCTCGGAGCAGAGAGCCTGTCAGCTCGGCAGAGCTGTACGACACACACGCAATACCCCAGCCAGGATGCCCTCCCAGACCGCGGAACACCGGGTCCACTCTCCTTGCCGCCACTTCACGGTTCACTCGCCCACTGCAAAGGTCTCCGGAGAGCCTGTGTAGCGCGCTGGAAAAGCCACGGGACCAGGTCGTTAGGGTGTGGGGCCCAACTCGCAGGCCCTCCTCGGCCAGTCGTGTGACCCTGGGCGAGCCCCAGAGCCCTCAGAGGCTAGGCTTCCTCATCCATCCATCAGGATTGCAAGAGGCAAAGAAGGAAATGGGTGAAAGAGCATGTTGGAAATTGTGAAGTAATTTTTAAAGCGAGATTATTCTTTTATTCTAAGACATAAAGCTGCAATGACTTAACCACATGAGGAAAATCCCAGAGGACCTGTCATTGCCCTTATGATCCTCTCTGGAATTGCAGGGCTGGGAAGAGGCAGGTCCCAGCCCACCCCTCCGGAAGGAGCACTGACTGGGAGAGCGGGCTGCAGGCCGGGCGGGGCTACCAGCACGACCCAGGGGACCGACAGCCAGGTCACAGGCCTCCCAGGCAGACGCTCAGGCCCTTGCTGTCATTCATGAAGTTTCTCTTACAGAAGGGACCCCCCCCTTCCCTCCTTGCCCACACGCAGGCTGTGCCCGGGAAG
>NW_006160193.1:3942708-3944466 GCF_000334495.1 Tupaia belangeri chinensis | reverse complement strand
GGCCCCGCCAGCAATCCCTCCGAGCCAAACCACAGCCTCGTCGGCGGCTCAGGCTCTGCTCCCTACACTGAGGCAGGCCGTTCACTTCTGCGTGTGTCCTCATGACTCTCGAGCCAGGACAAGACACAGGCAACAGGACACACGCAGGCAGGAGAAAGGACCAGAGGATGGAGGTGCGCAGACTCAGTTACGACTTACTGTGTGACCTTGGGCAAGTCCCCTGCAACCTGGTCCTGGATTCCCCAACCTCTAACAGGAGACTGGAGGTGACTTCTCTGATTTTGTCACCACCGAGTCCAGGTTTGCCCTCGGCCCTCCTCTGTCCCTGTGCGGTCCCGTACACTCACCTAGTGGCCATGACCGGTGGGCTGGAGCACAGGGAGCCCCGAGGCAGTGAGTCCCTCGGGCTTACACTGAGCAGGGAACCACAGACCCTCTGAAGGCAGCAACTTGGTTTTAGACTACTTAAAACCAAACAGGAAAGGGAAGCTGAACCAGAGACCAGAGGAAACAAATGCAAGCTAAAACTGAAACCCGCGTAGAAGGAAACAGAAGCTGCCAGTGCGCAGCCCGTGTGGGCGGCTGAGAGCTGGGCCCGCGGGCGACCTCAGGGCTGTGCCTCCTGTGACAACAGTGGGGCTGGGAGAAGGCCTGGCCTCCCAGCAGGCTCTGGCCCAAGTCAAGGCCACACCACAGCGGCCTGGGCCAGGCGCTCCACCTGCTCTGGAGAGCGCGGTCGGTGCAGGTGCAGGTGCCGTCTGCAGGACTTGAAGAGACGGCTCAAGACCCCACGAGAGTCCCGGCGGGTCCTCCGACAACAGAAGACGCTACGATGACATCTTATTAGCCAACGAAGGCTCCACATCTGACTGTGGGCTAAGACCGGCACATCTACGGGGGAGACACGTCTTCTGTGGAGGCGCTGCGCTCTAATGCTGCGGTTCAGTCAGCGGCACAGGCCCCGAAAGGAAAAGGCTGGAACCCTGGAAACCTGGCTCGGGCCCGTCCTTAAGTGAACCCGGGCCTCGGTTCCTCAGTTGTAAAACAGTGATCTGTATTCTGCCCATCTCCACGGGGCTCTCAGGAAGACCAGACTCATCTCCAACCTGTTCTTTAAAATTTACTGGAAACCCAGGAAGAGTCAGGCATTGTGCCAGAAACCGGAGAACAGCAGTCCTTTGTCCGTAAAGGGCTTCTACCGTTGGCCACAGTGGCGCAGTGGTGACGCACGATCCGTGACGCTGGGCCACAAAGGGCCGCAGGCTCACGTCAGCGTCTCGCACACGCAGTGTGTGTCCTGTGACCCTGCTGGCTGGGGCTGGGGGTGTGCACATAAAGACCTGTAGACGGTGCCCTCCCTCTCCTCTCTTCTGCCCTCTCTCTCTCCTCTCTCTCAAGGAATAAACTTGAAAAGAAAGGGACAGACTGAGGTGGACAAACACGTGCATTCAAATGCATTCAACACAGCGGGAAATACTGGGCTGTTGGAAAAGTCATGACGCATTTTTGTATGCAGAAAGTCTCCATAGCTGTACAAAGTATGGTATGAAAGAAAAATCCATTCCATCTGGAGAGATGCGTGGTTAGAATGTTGAAACTACGTTCGAAAAGGTTTTTTAAAGATACACATTTTCTTTTAACCGCTGTTTCAGCTGTAAACCATAATTTTTTTTTTTGAGAGGTTTTTGCTATAGGGTGCGTGCGCTCACCAGACAGACACAGAGAGAGAGAGAGAGAGAGAGAGAGAGAGAGAGAGAC
>NW_006160193.1:3929530-3942514 GCF_000334495.1 Tupaia belangeri chinensis | reverse complement strand
CTCTTGGGATCTTGGGCACGCACACACGCCCGGCATGAGTTTTAAGCCACCAGGTCCAGGACTCAAACCACAGTCAATTACGTGGGAGTCCAGCGACATAGCCATTATGCTAACTGCTGGTCCCTGTAAACCATAATTTTGACATAGCAGGTTTTTCATCTTTTTTGGGGTTTATTTTCCATTTTTCCTTTTGGTTTCTTTTATCCATGGATTATTTAATTGGGAAATCCTTGCTGTTTTCCTACATATGTTGCTGTATTTCTCATTCAGTTCCACTGTGGTCAGAGAACTTGTGCGATATGATTTCTTCCTGACTGAGGCTTGTTCCGTGGCCCAGCACGCGGTCCCTCTCGGTGACGGCGCCACATGCACCAGGTAAGAACGTGTACTCCAAGACTGGGCGCGAGTTCTAAGACCGTCTGTCAGGTAGAGGTGGAGGTGGCGGACAGCACTGCTCGGGGCCTCTAGGTCCTTACTAGCTTTGGTTCTTGTTTGTCCTGCTGACCTGTTCTCCTGACTGCCGAGGGAGAGTCTTAAATCTCCAAATGTGATCATGCATTTATCTATTGGATTGTCGTCAAAGTCATGACTCATTTTTTTTTCTTTTTTTAAATTTTTTTGAGAGGTTTTCGCTATAGGGCGCGTGCGCTCGCCAGACAGAGAGAGGCAGAGAGACAGAAAGCGAGAAATCACCCCCAGGAGGGATGGCCACACCACAATCCCTTCTCCCCCATTCTCCTCTCAGGATCCTGGGCGTGCACACGCCCGCCCCCGGCGTGAGTTTAAGCCACTGGGTCCGAGACTCGAACTGCAGTCGAGTACGTGGGAGTCCAGCGACATGGCCATTACGCTAACTGCTGGTCCCAAGTTATGACTCATTTTTGATAGAAAAATCCATCATGACTTTTCTGATGACCCGATGTTTCTCTCTTTAATTCTAAGAGACCAGACGACTCTAAGATAGCCAATCACATTATTATATAACACAATGGAATGTATGTTTGTTTTAGACAGAGATATAAATATAAAAATGTATACATAGTAAAAAAGCCCTTACTGTTTACCCAATATTTCCACATTTTTGACAGAAAAATCCATCATGACTTTTCTGATGACCCGATGTTTCTCTCTTTAATTCTAAGAGACCAGACGACTCTAAGATAGCCAATCACATTATTATATAACACAATGGAATGTATGTTTGTTTTAGACAGAGATATAAATATAAAAATGTATACATAGTAAAAAAGCCCTTACTGTTTACCCAATATTTCCATTTTCTGATCCTCTTCACCTCTTCCTGATCGAGTTTCCTGGTACCATTTTTTCTCTCAGTCTGAGCAACTTCCTTTATGAGGTATGGACAGCAGGTATGCTGGCAAAATATTCTCTCAATTTTCTTTTTTCTTTTTTTTTTTTGAGAGGTTTTTGCTATATGGCGCGTGCGCTCTCCAGAAAAACAGAGAGAGAGACAAAGAGCAAGAAATCACCCCCCAGGGAAGATGACCACACCGCAATCCCTTCTCCTCCGTTCTCCTCTCGGGATCTTGGGCACACACGCACACGCGCCCAGTGTGAGTTTAAGCTACTGGGTCTGGGACTCGAACTGTGGTCAACTACATGGGAGTCCAGCGACATAGCCATTATGCTAACCGCTGGTCCCTTTTTCTTTTTCTGAAAAGATGTCTTTATTTTGTCTTCATACTTGCAGACAGCTTTTCTGGAGAGAATCCCTCTTGTGTTCTGTCTGTTTTCACTGGAAGACACCGTCTCTCCGCCATCTGGCCTCCAGGGTCTCTGAGAAGTCGGCCACCCTTTGTATAGGACGGATCTTTTTTCTTCTGGTCACTTTTAGTATTTTCTTTTCTTGGTTTTCAGTGTGTGACTATGATGGGTTTAGATGTGGTTCTCCTCCTATTCATCCTGCCAGGGGTTCACTGAGATTCTCGTGTACGTTTCAGTTTTCCACCAGATTTGGAAAACGTAGTCATCATTTCTTCAAATACTTTTCTTCCGCTCCCCCTCTTCCACTCCTCCCTGTGCCGCTGTAATTACACAGACGCAGACCTGATACTCTCGCAGGTCGCTGAGGTATTGTCAACTCTTTCTCAACATTTCTCCGTTTTCGAGATGAGTCGATCGCCGTAACTGCCCTTTCTTCTGCAGTTTCTTACCTACTTTTAAACTTCTCCACTTAATTTTTTATTTCATTTCCATTACTAGAATTTTCATTTGGTAAATATACTTTTAAAAATAATTTCCACTTTTCTGCTGAGATTTCCTGTCTGTTTATTCATTTAATTTACCCTTCCCTTGAAGTCCTTGGACATGTTTATTATAGCTCCTTTTCTTTTTGAGCAGTTTTTGCTATAGGGCACGTGCACTGGCCAGAAAGACAGAGAGAGACAGAAAGCGAGAAATCACCCCCCAGGGGGGATGGTCACGCCACAATCCCTTCTCCTCCATTCTCCTCTTGGGATCCTGGGCATGCACGCACACGCGCCTGGCGAGAGTTTAAGCCACCGGGTCCGGGACTCGAACCACGGTCAACTACGTGGGAGTTCAGCGACATAGCCATTACGCCAACTGCTGGTCCCTTTATTATAGCTCCTTGAAGTATTGGCCTGCTCATTCCAATGCTAGGATCATGTCAAAGGATACCCACCGCAAGGGTACCAAGGTCACATTTTCTGACTTTTGACATGTCCACTGAGTGATTCCACGTGGGGACTGCTCACTGCAGAGTCTGAATTACGCCATCATCCTTTAAAAGTGTTGTTTGATCTGGCAGGTATCTTTCAGCTATCGAGCTTGATTTAAATCTTTCTTTCTTTCTTTTTTTTTTTTTTTTTTTTTGTTATAGGGCATGTTTGCTTGCCAGAGAAAGAGAGAAAGGAAAGTGAGAGAGAAATCTCCCTTCCCGCCCCAGAGAGGATGGCTATGCCACAAGCCCCTCTCCTCTAGTCTCCTCTAGGGATTTTGGGCACGCACAGGTGCCTGATGTGATTTTCAAGCCACTGGGTCTGGGACTCAAACCATGCAGCCAGCCATGTGGGATCCAGCACCCCAAACCATCATGCCACTTGCTAGCCTAGTTAAAATCCTCCTTCAGTTTTATTCCCATTGTGAATTTAGCCCTAGTGGCTGGCCCCCTTACTCAGGAGCATAGCCTACTCGTAAGGCGGGTTACTCACTGAATGTCTGAGGTGCAGGGTGAGGTCTCTCCACTCAGGTGGAGCCAGAGCGCCAACATCTGCCAGCACTGTAGGCCTCTCATATCATCGTTCAGCTCTTGGCCCTACAGCGGTGCCTGCTGGGCCTCATGAGAGGCTCACCCTGCACATGCACAACGAGCCCTGAGCCAACGACCCAAGTGAACCCTGGCACAGATCTCTACCGTCCATCCTTACCACAGGTTTCCTTCTCTCTAACTTCTTGTCCCGCAAAACCCAATGATCTCAGTAGCCTAGAATTCCAGTAATCTGCTTCCTAAGCTCATTAAGATCATCTTTAAGCTCAGGCTCTGCCACTCTGTGCCAAGACCAGAAAATGACCACAAACAGAAAGCTTAGCCATTGTGGGGCTTATCCTGGTGTTTCTTCTCTCAAGAATCAAGAGTCCTGTGCTCCCGGTTCAATGTCTGGCAGTGGCAAGGATTCGGTATTTTGTGAGTTTTAGTACCCTTCATATATTCAGTTGCTTAATCTTGTTCAGTTTCATAGTCGTTTTGGTCAAGAGAGTAAGTCATTACCATTCCCCTGTCATGGCCAAAAGCAGAAGCCAATTACAATTATTCAAGTACCAAAAGGGTTATTTTTATTTTCTGAGCATTTCCTGAACATGTTAGCCTATGGGTAAAAATATCTTCATTGTAAGAAAGTGCCTTTCAGTTTCATCTCATTTCCCCTGTCTTTTCCATGTCCCCACCGTCTCTTATTGGTTTCAATAAGTACGTAACAGGTTAAGAGTAAACCTGTCGGGGGCATTCTTTTGATTCTATCAATAACCTTTAATAAAATACTTGAATAGAATTGTGAGAAGGAGCAAGAACTGTGGAAAGTTTTTTTCTTTTTTTTTAAAAGACACTTTTTGCTATAGGGCGTGTGTGCTCGCCATAGAGACAGAGAGAAAGAAAAACAGAAATCGCCCCAGTGGGGCTGGCCATCCTGCAATCCCTTCTCTTCCATTCTCCTCTCAGGATTTTGGGCACACATGCACACACACCCAGCGTGATTTTAAGCCTCTGGTCCAGAACTGGGACTGTGGTCAACCCCATGGGAGTCCAGCGACATAAGCATTATGCCATCTGCTGGTCCCAAATGTGGAGAGATTTCTGTTCCAGGTGTTCTCAAGTACTTTAGCCCTTACTTTTTATTGACATGTCCTTGGGCAGTCCCATCCCCATTCTTGACCTGGCTCCCTCATCTACTTACTGAAAACATAATGGCCTATTAATAACCAGGAGCTGTTTGGCACCAGTTCCTAAAGCAGTCACGCAGAGCATGAGAAAATGTTGGGGAAGTAGGACAGGAGCTGCTGGCACCCGAGAAGCAATTCAGCGAGGGCGTTAAGAAACATGCGTGTCCTGTTTAAGGTAACACCGTACGAGGTGACGCCGAGAACTGAACCCGGCACCTCGCACAGTCCTAGGACGTAGCAGGTACGGGTTAGATGGGGATTACAAGAGTGAGTATGTGAATAAATGGATGCATAGCACTGAAACTCATGAGGACACTCAACCCTAAAGCATTTGACGCCGGGTCTTGAACACAGTAAATGCTCACTAACCAGAACTGGAAGACGAACACTCCATGCGTCTAACCCCAACAGAAAGCAGAGTGGGCTAAAAACAAACCAGGGAGCCACACTAAACGGCACTCTACTTAGGAGAGCTCAGCAGAAGATCTGCCGTGAGATTGCGGAAGTCTTCCCACTCTGTGGGTCTTAGTTTCCTTTTCTGTAAACAGACTAACCTCTTTTCTCCTCTCTTCTGGTGGGCTGTTTGAGCATGACGAGGTCTTTGAGTAAGACATACAGAAATGAAATATGCTTGTATAATGCTATATTTCATGAGAACTTGTGTTGAAAAGAGGGCACAGTGCTCTGAGTAAAGGCCCTTATATGTGGAATGGAGAAAAAGGGGACAGGAGATGGCTACATAGAAGTAGTTACCATCACTGATGCATTATGAATTCCGTCAGCGACGGTGCACTAAGCCTTTTAGTACAGTATTTTGTTGGTGCTGTTATTATTTGATAAGTCTTAAAGCTTCAACTACAGCTCCAAAAGTCAAAATGGAAATAGGATCTGCTATAGGTTCTTGTATTCTCAACAATTTTGCCGTAAAGGCATTTTTTAAAAAATATTTACACTGGGCCAGCCAGGGGCATGGTGGTTGACACGGCTGTATCCCACATGGCTGACTGTGTGGTTCAAATCCACGGCAGGTGTGTGTCCGTGCCCAAGATCCTGGGAAGAGAAGGGATTGCTGTGTGGCCATTACCCCTGGGAGGAGCTTTCTCACTTTCTCTCTTTCTCTGTCTCTCTCTCTCTCTCTAGTAAGCTCATGTGTGGTATAGCAACCAAAAAGAAGTTTACACTAAAACCGCTCAGTGCTCAGTCAGTCACAAGATGCTAAGAGCACCTCTGTCTCCCAATTCATGCACACATTTCAATTTTTCCTCTTGCTGCTCGGCCCTGCCTGAGCCTGCTTGCCCTGCGATGTCCAACTATATCGCTCACACCAGAGAGAAGACATGAAGAACAGACTTGCATAAAAGAACTAAAATGCCAATCACCTTTTTCTTTGAAAATGCTTTCTTCTTTGAAAATGCTTTCTTCCTAGAGTTAGAGAGCTTGGAAAGAACGTGTAAAAGTCCCAATGAAGATGCCTTCATGTGAACCAGCCAGTGGCGTGATGATTAAGGTGGTTGGATCCCCCCAGGGTTGACTGCATGGTTCGAGTCCCAGACCCAGCGACTTGGAAAACACACTGGACACGTGTGAGTGCCCAAAATCCCAACAGGAGACATGGAGGAGAAGGGATTATATGTGATCGTCCCTCACTGGGGCTGTTTTCTCCCTTTATCACACTCTGGTGTGTGCACATGCTTTCTCGTAAATTAAAACCAAACAACCAAAAACGCTGATGGTACCTAAGCAATTTCTTAGTAAAAATCAATATGGCTCTTCACTGACATCTATAACCTTCGACTTTCATGGATTTGGTGTTCACGAGGACACTGTGCTAGAACCTTTCTTTATACACATCTTCCATCGCCATGTGAGAAGGAAGGAAAGGGGAAGGGAAAATCAAATCACGGTGTCTGGGGAGTGCGAGGTATCCTAGTTTCTTACACACACCCGACTGGTCCAGGCTTCCAGGCCCTCGGGCGCTTTGTCCTCACCCTCTGAAATGACCTCCCAACCCATCTGCTGTCAGTCTTGGATTTGCCCTTCAAGACCCAGTTTAGGGACCAGCAGTTAGTGTAATGGCTATGTCGCTGGACCCCCACGTAGTCCCAGACCCGGCAGCTTAAACTCACGCCAGGTGCGTGTGCGTGCATGCCCAAGATCCCGAGAGGAGGATGGAGAAGGGATTGCGGCGTGGCCATCCCCCCGGAGGGTGATTTCTCGCTTTCTGTCTCTCTCTGTCTTTCTGGCCAGCGCACACGCCCTGCAGCAAAAATCCTCTTCAGGAAAAAGAAAAAAAAAGGACCCAGTTTATAATCACCTCTTCACTGGAGCATTTTGAGAGTCCTCAAGATTATTTTTTTTTTCTGTGCTATTTCTATCTTGTGCGAACGTTGAACCGAGTTGTCACAGAGCATGATCCTTCAGCTAGAGGCTACCACTGTTTATTCATCTTTCAGAACTAATTGTGTCTAGCACAATTCTTGGTATCTATTGTGTGTTTGGAATCTTTCTTTCTTTCTTTCTTTTTTAAGTTTTGCTTTCAGGCACCTGTGCTTACCAGAAAGAGAGAAAGTGAGTAATCACTCCCTCACTAGGGGCATGACCATGCTGCAATTCCCTCGCCCACATTCTCCTCTCAGGATTTTGGCTATGCAAGCACATGCAGCTGGCAGCTGATTTTCAAGCTACTGGGTCTGGGACTCAAACAGCACAGACAGCCACGTGAGATCCAGCCGTCTTATGCCCCCTGCTAGCCCATGTGTGCTTACAATCTTTATTAAACTATTTTTCTGAAAGGACTGGGGCTCAAGAAGTACACAGATGACTAGTGGTGCAGAGGAGACAGTTGAAATGGCTTTGTTCGGTTGTTTGTTTGTTTTCAAATCTCAAGATTTGGAGAGGCAAGCTTAATCTGCAGTACTAGGGCATGCTGACTTGAGGTACTTCCCTCTCCACCAAGCTCTTGGCCAACCTCATCTGCAGTAAAACTAGACAATACTGGCCAAGGCAATGCAGTTCCAAGGAAATACTGAAGGTCACAGGGGAAATTTATGAAATTATAATTTCTTCTGAGAAATGCAAGCACCATAAAAGAAAGACTTAAAAGACTTACAAGAAACGAAAGCACTCTCTACCATGGGAAACAAAATTTTAACACCCAATGACAAAAAAAAAACAAAAACAAAAAAACCCCAATGACATAACAAATGTCTCTGGAGAGATACGGGACAGTACTTTAAAAAGTAGAAATAGGGGACCAGCAGTTAGCATAATGGCTATGTCGCTGGACTCTCATGTAGTCGACCACGGTTTGCGTCCCGGACCCGGTGGCTTAAACTCACACCAGGTGCGTGTGCGTGCGTGACCCAAAATCCTGAGAGGGGAATGGAGGAGAATTGCGGCATGACCATCCCCCCTGGGGGGTGATTTCTCGCTTTCTGTCTCTCTGTCTCTCTCTGTCTGTCTGGCGAACGCATGCGCCCTATAGCAACAAACCTCTTCGAAAAAAAAAAAAAAGGTAGAAATAGGCAATGAGGAATAAGAACCAAGTGTATTTTTTTTTTTTTAATTTTAAAGTTGTAATTGTTGAAATAAGGAACTCAACTGGTAGTTTCAGCAGAATGGGCAGAGATGTAAAACATAAATCCAGGTCAAAGAATTGACCCAAACACATTAGGAAGAGAAGAAGGACAAAGCAGAAGTATCTATTTCTATGTAAAAGGGAATTTTGAAGGAAAGTAAATAAAGAGATGATACACTGAGAAAAATAATAAGAGAATTTTGTAAAACTCAAGAAAGGTGTGAGAGCTCAGGCTAGAGGGCAAACAGACGCCAAACAGAATTGGTAAGAAATACATAAACGTGCACATGCACATACACGAAGCTTAGAATACTTACAGAAGGCAGAGGGATGACCCAGGACTGCGGGGTTCTAAAAGCTTCCCAGGTAAAACCAAATCGCCACGAGGGTAAAACCGGGCCTCTACCCCTTAGCTGGATTAGAACAACGGCGTATTATCTTCAGGACTTTGGAGGAGCGCAACTTTGGACCTGGCATTTCATTTTGCTCCTGGCTAAACTGTGATGTAAATGCAAGGTGGAAGTAAACGTATTTCCAGACATACACAATTCTTCAGGTATAGCCTTTTTTGGGGGGGAGGGGAGAGGTTTATGCTATAAGGCGCATGCACTTGCCAGAAAGACAGAGAGAGACAGAAAGCGAGAAATCACCCCCCAGGGGGGATGGCCACGCCGCAATCCCTTCTCCTCCATTCTCCTCTTGGGATCTTGGGCACACACGCACATGCACCCAGCATGAGTTTAAGCCACCGGGTCCAGGACTCAAACCACAGTCAACAGCGTGGGAGTCCAGCTACATAGCTATTACACCAACTGCTGGTCCCAGGTATAATCTTTTTTTTAAACTAAGATTTATTTATTTACTTTTATTTATTATTACCTTAAAATTTGCTATAGGGCAAGTGCACTTATGAGAGAGAGAGGAGAGAGAGTGAGAAACCAAGCCACCAGGTCCAAGACTTCAACCACAATCAGCCATGTGGGAATTCAGAGCCTTAACCATCATGCCACCTGCTGGCTCCATGTATAGTCTTTCTTTGAAAGAAGTTTCACTGGATATATTCCAGCAAGAAAGAAAATCTATCTTGGAATAAATAATGAAATAAGAAAAGTGGTAGCATACAACAGAATACTATTTAGTCATAAAAAAATAATGAGGTGGCAATGATTAATGCTGAGCATCAACTTGACTGGAATGAGAGATGCTTGGATGGCTGGGGAGGCACTGTTTTTGAGTGTGACTGCAGTGTCTCCAGACAAGACTGTGATGTGAGTCAGTGCACTGAGAGAAGACCTGCTCAATGTGGCCAGGCACCATCTACATGGCTGAAGTCAAGGAAGGGATGAACAGGCGGGAGGGAGTGATTCTTTTTCCTCTGCTGCTTCTTGAATGTGAAGAGACTTTTCTTTTCCTGCCTCCTGTGACGCTCTAGGCTCCACCCTTGGCTTTACAGTCACTCAGTCTTATGGCCCTTGGTCCCCACCCCTCTGTCTGGAAAAACTCCACTCCAGATTCTTCAACTTGGGACTCTGACACTAGTACAAGCTGCCTCCTGAGGGTCCTTGGGATTCTGGCCTTGGACTAGGGGCTGTACTGTTGCCTTCCCTGATTCTGAAGCTTCTGGCTGTTTCTCTCGTTTGCAGGCAGCCAGCTCTGGACTTTCCACCTCTGTCTCTCAACACATCACTTTTCCTCTTCTGGAGAAACTTGTCCAAACAGAGGTACTGGTCTATGCTACAACATGGCTCGATCTTGGAAAGGATAAGCAAAGTGAAAGAAGGCAGGCATGAGAGGCCACTTACGATACGATCATACTTGCATGACGTACCCAGAACAGGCAAATTATAGAGTACAGATTAGTGGCGGCTAATGTGTGTCTGGGTCTTAATTTATAAAGATGACTGAGTGAGTAGATGGAGAGCTAAATGCCATTGGAAGAAAAATGAATGTCACGGTTCTTCCTCAAAAAGAGAGGTACAGGGAATCAGCAGTTAGCATAATGGCTATGTCGCTGGACTCCCACGTAGTCGACCGCAGTTTGCGTCCCGGACCCGGTGGCTTAAATCTCACACTGGGAGCGTGTGCACGTGTGCCCAAGATCCCGAGAGGAGAATGAAGGAGGAGGGATTGCGGCATGACCATCCCCCCTGGGGGGTGATTTCTAGCTTTCTGTCTCTATGTCTCTCTCTCTCTCTCTGTCTGGCGAGCGCACGCGCCCTATAGCAAAAATCTCTCCAAAAAAAAAAGAGAAAGAGAGAGAGGTACAGTGCAACACGCAGGACCACAGGGGTAACCACCAGCGCTGGTCGAGAGGCAGACAGGAGTGAGGGAAGGCATGGGCCACAACCTTATCGGGGTTTCCACAGGAAAGCTAAGACAGGGCAGAGTAATCAGCAAAAGACTGGCTAGTCTGAGTAATTACGGTGGGCTCGGAGGTACAGGGGCCGTCTCCAATGGTCTCTAGGCACCTGGCCCTGGGTTGATTTAGAGCAGGAGCAAATACGGGCGTGGTGCGTGAGAGGCAGATAAGTGAAGTGGTTGGGGCAGCCTATTTCCAGGATGGGGAGGTCCCTTCCATATGCAAGATTTGCTCTGGCGAGTACCTTTTCTCCACAGTCAGCCTCCAGAGTGCACACAGATCTTCGGCTGTCTTCCCATCAGCACTTGCAGGCTGACCACCCACTGTCACATCATGCGGTGAATGAAAACTCTTGAGCTGCTTAAACCACCCATGACTAGCGGTAGATTCAACATCACAGTCAGATCTGACTTTCAACATCACAAACAAACATTTTGCTTTGGCCATAATGGTGCTGAGAGGGGTGCTTTCCTGTCTGGTCTTCAATGCAGGCCATTAGACATTTTTCTGCAGCAGAGAGAGGCCTTTCTCAGATTTGTGCTCGTTGTCCTCAGAGAAACTCTGTCACTTTGTTCTTGGTCTTCAAGATCATTACTATGGTAGAATGGGATGAGCCTGACTGGTGAGGAAGGAACGTCACTGAGTTTCCACTTCGTAGGACCTTAATTTTACTTTTGTTAAGATTTTTAATGCTATAGGGCATGTGCGCTCACCAGAGAGACAGTGAGACAGAGAGCAAGAAATCATCCCCTGGGGGGATGGCCATGCCACAGTCCCTTCTCCTCCTGTCTCCTCGCAGGATTTTGGGCATGCACACATACACACACCCCTGGCTTGATTTTTAAGCTGCCGGGTCCAGAACTCGAACTGCAGTCGGCTGCATGAGGAGTCCAGCAATGGAACCGTTATGCCATCTGCTGGCCCCAGGACCTTACCCAATTTTAATCGGTTGATGTGACCACCTTCAGCAGCCCTCCCCCCGGGGGGTGATTTCTCACTTTCTGTCTGTCCCTCCAGTACACATCCTGTAACAAAAACCTCTCTTAAAAAAAAAATAGTCACATATATAATCTTATTTTACTTTATTATTTTTTAATGAGGGAGAGAGGTGGGTGCTTTCACAAGGTCTCTCTGCTGTGGCCCCCCCGCCCCAGCCTCCCAGCTAGCTAGGGTTACAGGCGCGTGCCAGTGTCCCCACCCCGCTTTAGAGTGGCCTAGAACCAAACCCTGGCCTCCCTGCAGCCCAGCCCTGTGCAGCAGTGCCTTACTGCCTGTGCCACCACGCCTGAGCCAAGTCTTCCGGTTTTTAATTTGCTAGACATATTTATTTAACGATTTCTCTCCATAATGCTTCAGTTATTACCTCACACAGTTGGGGCTATATTACCTGCAAACACGGTCATGATCATTTTCACTAATAAATAAAAGTAGTCCTCTGTTTCTTTCTTTGTTTTTTTTTGGAGAGGTTTTTGCTATAGGGCGCGTGCGCTCGCCATAAAAGTAGTCCTCTGTTTCTTAATCACATTTTTTCACCTTAATTCTATTTGTCTGATATTAAAATTGCTAAGGTAGGGGCCAGCAGATGGCATGGTGGTTGGTGTGCTAGATTCCCACATGGTCACACCACGGTTCTAGTCCTGGACCTGGCAGCTTTCTTTCTTGCTTTCCCTCTGTCTGTCTCTGTCTGGTGAACACATGTGCCCTACAGCAAATTAATAATAATAATGATAGTAATGAATAAAATTCAATAAATAATTTAAAAAAATTAAATTGCTAAGGTGATTTGCTTTTTAATTACAATTGCCTTATGACATTTCCACTTGTTTTCAATCTCGAAGAACCCTTTTGTTGTCACGGTCTTGTGCAGACTGCATAACTCCAGGTCTCATGTTTCATTCAATCCAGCAACCCCTGCATCTCGACCAGTGATCTTGACCATTTACAGTAAGGTCATGGCTGCTAACATTAGCTCATCAGCCCTCAAACTGGGGCACGTCCATTCCTGGGGGCTCACAAAGACTTCCTAGGGATGCGCTGACAGGGAGTCAGCCCCCTGCTTTCCCCCTTGCATCTCTCTTCCAGGCGAATATTGATCTGTCTGGAAATGTGCCTGTGTGGGCTGGTTCTCCTCTCTCACAAAGAAGTCATTTCAAACACGGACTTCTCTCTTGCTGTGTAGAGAAGGGCAAATCACTACCCTTTTCCAAACCTTGCGCTGATCCGTGCCACAGGGTATAATAACCTCAGTGACTCAAACAGAAGAAGAATTTAAAAACACTTTGGCCCTGAAGGAGCATCTCGCGAGAGCAAAGTAAAGATTCTCTAGGAAATACTGAGGAGGGCAGGTCTTACTCCATCCGAGCTCCCAGTGCGTGGCCTCACTCCACGCCTTATCTTCCAGCTGTGTGTTCTAAAGCTGAGAATTCAGAAATGGGGCCAGCAGGTAGCATGGGAGTGAAGGCTCTGAATCCCATGTGGCCGACAGTGCAGTTCAAGTCCTGGACCCAGCCCCTTGAAAAACACACTGGGCACATGTGTGTCTGTGCCCAAAATCCCCAGAGGAGAATGGAGAAGGGACTGCAGCATGTCCATTCACCCTGGGAGATGCTTTCTCATTTTCCCTCTCGCT
>NW_006160193.1:3928398-3929499 GCF_000334495.1 Tupaia belangeri chinensis | reverse complement strand
CTTTCCCTCCTCTCTCTCTCCCTTTTTCTGTCTGATGAATACATATGCCCTGTGGCAAATTAAAGAAAAAGAAAAAGCAGAAATGATATGCTTTCACTATGATGTGTATAAGCATGTTTGAGCTGAAAAATGAGGTCGGATTTTTTTGACAGAAAATTAATCTGCGTAACCTGCATGACGCGGCCGGGCAGACGGGTTTGCCCACTAAGTTTTACGGCAGAGCTTTTCAGCGATTTGAAAGAGCTTAAGCTTACCTATTAAATAGCATTTATAAATTTAACATATTTAATGCATATGTACCGGATATAATGTTTCTAAATATGACATTCTTTGCCATCATTTAAACTTGCCATGAAAAAGTACAGATGTCACATTAAATACACAAGAGGAGTTTCTCTCAATAGCTTTCGAAGGAGCGTGTATTAGCCTGGCTGGGCTGCTGAAACAAAGTCTCGTGGGTGCTTGCTTTTCACACGCTGGAGACTGGGGAATCCTAGAGCAAAGTCTGAACCCACTGAGTCTCTGGTGAGGGCGCTCCTCCTGGCTTCTCTCGCTGTGTCCCACGGCCGGGACAGAGACAGACAGAGAGAGAAGGGGTACACGCACACGAGGAAGCTCTGATGTCTCTCCACATATAACGTTAATCCTGTCATATCAAGGCCCAACCCTGGGCCTCATTTAACCACAGTCACCTTCTTACAAACCCTGTTTTCAGATACAGTTACACTGAGGGCCAGCATGTGGTGTGGTGATTAAAGTGCCGGACGCCCATGCAGCCAATTGCAGTTCAAGTCCCAGACCTGGTGACTTGAAAATCACACCAGGTGCATGTGCATGCATACCCAAAATCCTGGGAGGAGAATGGAGAAGCGATTGCTGAGTGCCCATCTCCTTGGGAAGTGCTTTCTCACTTTCCCTCTCTGTGTCTGTCTGTCTGTCTCTCTCTAGTGAGCGTACATGCCTTACGGCAAAAAAAAAAAAAAAAAAAAGTAAATAAAAACAAATAGTTATATGTGTGTGTGTTATATATACTTTTTTTTTTTTTGAGAATTTTTTGCTATAGGGCACGTGTGCTCACCAGAAAGACAGAGAGATAGAAAG
>NW_006160193.1:3924025-3928250 GCF_000334495.1 Tupaia belangeri chinensis | reverse complement strand
CACACACACACACACACACACACACACACATATTTTTTAAGAGAGATTTTTGCTGTAGGGTGCACGTGCTCAACAGAGACAGAGAGACGGAAAGTGAAAACTCACCCTCTAGAGGGGTTGGCCATACCACAATCTCTTCTCCATTCTCCTCTTGGGATTCTGGGCACGCACACGCACGCGCACGCTCCCGGCATCAATCTCAAGCCACCAGGTCTGGGACTCAGACCATGGTCGACTACATGGGAGCCCAACGACGTAACCATTACACCATCTGCTGGTCCCCAGATCAGTTACATTGAAAGTTAAGGTTCACCGTGAATTTGTGGGGACAAAGTTCAGTTCACAGCAATATACAGCCAAAAACAAAACAAAAAGCAGAGAAAGAGCTCTTATTTCTGCTGTCTTTTTCTATACTTTCTATTTTTTTCCTCCTATCCTGCCTTCTGCTGTATATATTAAATTTCCTTCAATGAATTGAAAACTACAGATTCTCTTGTTGTCCTCACGGCTACTCCTAGCTGACTGTGACCCGTGTTTACACAGTCATCACTGGGTAACATATAACTCAAGGATAGATCACAGATACATAGGTCATCCTCCGAGGCTGAAACGGAGCCGGAAATGTCCTACTGCCAGTGACACAGCCATGGCAAGCAACACTGCAGTGTCACACATCACTCAAGTGCTCGCGATGACACCGGCGTGAGCCTGTACTGCCGGTCACGGCAAAGCACGGCAGGTCCACTCGCGTACGGCACAGTCCTCGACGGGGTAAGGACCACCGTGCTCCGGGCCGATGTACTTGCTGTGCTGTTTGTCTCGAGTGCGGTTTACTTAGAGCAGCGAGGCTGACCGTCAGACGCTGCCTGCGCCTGCTTTCATCTTGTGTTTTTGGGCTCATCGTGACCCCTACGTGACAAACATCCCCCGCTAACACTGCAGTAAGAGTTCTAAAATGGAATGTGGTAATGATTGCAAAACTCTGTCAATACATTTACTATTTTTATTTATGTATTTTTTAAAGAATTATTTATTTAATGAATTTATTATTATTTCGCATGAGTTTGCCAGAGAAAGACAGAGAGAGTCAGAAAGCAAGCTGCCAGGTCCAGGACTCGATCTGTGGTTGGCCACGTGGGAATCCAGTGCCTCAACCACCATGCCACTAGCTGGCCCCTCTGTCAATACATTTAAAACCATTGAATTGTGTATTTTAAGCGGGTCTCTCTCCAGCAAGTGCACACACCCTATAGTAGAGACTAAAGAAAGAAAGAAAGAAAAAAGTAAAAGAAAAAAATGGAAAAAAAAAAATCCCACTCTTCTGTCTTACTTCAGAAACAACACTCAGTAGAACGGACCTCACTCAGGGTGGAAGTTCTCGTTACTCAGCCTCCTAGAGAATGCAGAGACAACAAAATGAAGGGCGCTTCTGGGGGAGAGGCCTCCGGGATGGACGTGGCACGCACACGCTCCGGCAACACTCAGTGCTCTGACCTGGCACTGTGCTCACAGCCTTCAGGCAAGCTTGTGAACTTGACCCGAGAACTACCTGCTTCCTAAGCTGTACGTGTCCCAAATCCTGATTCCCTTCAATGATCTCCAGTGGTTTGAGAGTATTTAGAGAATAACAGGCGAGAGTGTTAATTACAACCAAGGAAGGCCAAAGTGCCCTCGTGAGAAAGCAACGTGCGTGTGTTCCGGGGCTCTGTGCTGCTCTCTCAGAGCTATTTGTTTGGTCCGGTCCTGCTCTTACTGCAGTTCCGTGCACGTCACGCCTGTGTAATAGACCTGTGAAGCCAGCACTGCAACCGGACAGCGGAACCGCTTCGTCGCCCCCACAATTCCCTTTGTCCTCCTTGGCAGTCACTCTCCCACCACTTACCCTAGCGCCCAAGGGTGGCTTCTCTGTATCAGTAGTTTTGTCTTTGGAGACTGTCACACTGAGGCAGCCATGTAGTACGTGGCTTGTTACAGTGGCTTCCACCGCTCAGTGTAGTGGCTCCGAGAGTCATTCGAGGTGTGTGTTATTGATAATTGGTGCCAGGCCAGCAGGTGGCATTGATCACAGCACTGGACTCCGACATGGCCGACTGCTGTTCGAGTCCCAGACCGGGGGCGTGAAAAATCACACTGGGCATGTGCACATACGAGCCCAGAATCCAGAGAAGGAATTGTAGTGTGTGTGTGGGTGAATTGTCACCAGGTGGGGGTGACTGCCCACTTTCTCTCTGTCTGTATCTGTCTCTCTCCACCAGGCACATGTGCCTTATGGCAAAAACCTTAAAAGGAATCAGTTCCTTTCTCCTGCAGGGTAGTACAGGCGCTCCTCACCTGTTCTGTTCTTGTGACGAGGTCGTTAAGCAAATGGTTAAGTGAGGCGCTTAGACGCGGAAGTCCTGTGGTGTGCGGAGGCGCCAAAGGGCACGTATTTCTCAGTATATATCACATAGAATAATGTCACCCCTACAAACAGCAGACACTAGATAAGCCCTAGAAAATGCTGAGACACTGTAATAATATAAATCCAGCATTAATTGCTCCTATTTATTCTGAATACTACTATGAATGCACAACAAAGTACAACTTTATAAATGGAATACATAGAGTAGCGTGCTTCAGAGTGCTTCATGTGGTGAATACTAAGCAACTGCAGAACGAGACCAAGGCAGAGGAAGGGTTCCCGGCACTCACAGGCTGAGGAAGGGGACTCCCCATGCTGGAGGGCTGCTGTAGGTCCCAACAGGAGGTGAGCAGGGCTGCATGCCACCGTACGAACGGAGCACGCATTGTTCAACCATCAGTTAAAGGACACTGAGTGGTTTACAGTGTGACTAGGACCGCTATAAACAGGCACATACGGGTTTTATGCGAACAGCAGTTTTCAGCTCTGTAGTGTAAACATGGAGGATGGCTGGGTTATATGCTAACTGCATTTTAATGCTGTAAGTAAGTGCCGAACTGTATTCCAGAGCCATCCCACTCTGCGGTCCTTCCAGCAACACAGAGAACTGCTGGTTCTGCACAGCCCAGCGCTGGTCAATAGTCACGTGTAGCTTAAAAACAAGCACGCGTTCCAGGGAAGGCCATTTTGTTGTGTGAGCATCGCAGAATGTATTACGCGAACCTGGGGGTGCTCCCGCCAGCACACAGGATATGCGGCATAACCTTACGAGACCGTGGCCCGTCGTCGGCCAAACGTCCCTTCGTGCTGGATGGCCTGTGTCCTTTACTTCCGCCGTTCTAGTAAGTGACACTGGCATCTCCTTGCAGCGTGCCTCAGTTTCTCTGACTGATGAAGCTGTGTGCCCTTCCATGTGCTTATTAAGATCCGCAAACCCTTTTCAGTGTGGCGTCTGCTGGAGTTTCTTCTCAGTGTAATACATCGGGTTTCCTCAGGAAGTTCTGTGAGTTTTTTATACATTGGGAAGACAAGTTCTTTGTGATTTGCAATATTTTCCCCAAGTCTGTCTCCTGTCTTTTTATTAGCACAAGAATGCCTTTCACAGAGTAATTCCAATGGAGTCAAAATTACTCTGATGAAGTCTAATTTATCTTTTTTTTTCTTTTATAGATGGTGCTTTTGCTGTCCTGTCTAACGACTCTGCCTAAATCCCAGGTCACGAAGATGGTCTCGATTTTAATCCAGAAGTTTCAGAATTTTGCATTCTACATTCAGACTTGTGATCTGTTTTGAGGGATCTTTTGTATAATGTGTGAAGATTAGGTCAAAGTTAATTTTTCATTCTGTACCAAATCGGTCCAGCACCATTTGTTGAAAAGACTGTGTTTTTGAATGGCCTTTGTGCCTTGGTCAAAAATCAATAGACATATTTTCTGCACCGGCATCTGGACTTTCTACCCGAGTAGCCAAGCGCTCCCTGAGTCATCCTGTAGGAAAGCAAGCTCGTTGGTAACCGGTACCAGTCCCTCACCAGAGCTAGCTCAGAGCTACCTAAGGAGCAGGGCTGGGAACTGGACTCTCGCTCGTGACATAGGCCGTGGAGTACACAGCCTTCCTCCCTCCGTGCCAGCCCACGCGTGGACTATTACGATCAGCTTTGACATCACAGCGTAAGAGGGGAACGGGCATTCTGAAGGCGTGACCAAGGCAGTGAGGCCGGCAGAAATCACAGCACATGAGGGCTGGCTGCGGAAAACGACGCGTCTGGTCTGGAGTGAGGGCAGAACAAAAGCACTAGCTCAGACCTAGAAAACGGAGCTCAGC
>NW_006160193.1:3920239-3923372 GCF_000334495.1 Tupaia belangeri chinensis | reverse complement strand
GAAGGATCCGTCTATGTGGTCCCGAGGGAGATGACAGGCGCTGGCTAGGTACTGGGAGTCCAGAGGTGGACAGCGCATGCTTCCTGCTCTCAAGGGGGAAGCTGCGGGAAGACTTTGGTCTGATGTCGGCATCCAGCCAGCTGTGACCGCAATGCACACCTGCTTTAGGTAAGAGACCGACCAGACGACGTGCCTTGGCTTGGATTCTGCGCGACTACTACAGAGGGCCAAGCACTCTGACTGGAACAAATGGCTCTTTCTGTCCTTGGTTTAACAGCCTCATGAAGAGACTGAGGTCCCACGGAAGAAAGAGATCTGCCCAGGTGTCCGAATCGTGGTTGGAAAAGCAAGCTTGGAAACCACGCCTCCTGCTGATTCGTCCAGGACTCCTTTCTACTATTTCTCAAAATTCTCAGTCAACACCGTGCTTGCTGAGGGACTGCTGGTGACACCGCTGACCTAGTGTCTCCTTCTTAGACATGCTGCCTCCTGGGGTTCTCACCCTGTGAGTTTTCCGTCTTTTAGGCTCACTATCTCAGAAGCCTTTAAGCCTTTAAAGAGAAGGGAATCCTACAATCTGAGATTGCAATCTTTTTTTTTCAGTGACAAAATGGGGAAAAAATCAAATTAAAGAAGTCTTTTCTGAAGATTTCATTTCTGCTCCGGGCTCTTCTGAGTGACCCACTGCTCTAATTAGGCTGGAAATAAGCCTGGCTTCCACGAGATCCTGGATGCAGCTGGAGGAGAAGCTTGTCCAGACTACTTAAGATCACCGGGGCTCACACTGGCCTGGGAGCACTTCAAGAGCATATTGATTCATTCCACGATGCATCACACAGACACCTGGGAGGACCACGTCACTGGCTCGTTCCGTTTTGCTAATCTTCCCAGGACAGGACAGAGATCAGAAAAATAGTAACATAGTTTACGAAAGCACCTCAAACGGGTAGCATGACACAGCAGGAGGTCAGTATGCCCGAGCCCAGCCAGGTCCGGCTCTCTGAAGGGGTGTCCCCGTCCCCTACAAAAAGGAAGAGAATCCCGTCTTTCCTACCCAGCAGAGTTCCGGCGAGGACCAGATGACATGGCGGATGTGAAACATGCTCCGCATCGGAAAACCACGCGTACCTCTGTGAGAGATGTGTCCATCCGACAAACACGTGCTGAGCACCTGCTCCATGGCCTGGTAATGCCGAGTGCCCTGGACAGAGGTTAAAGAAACACAGCCGAGACCACAGATAACAGTGTGACAAGCACGCATGACCAAGGCCAGCAGAGGGTGACGTGAGAGCACAGGGGACCTCTGACCGATCGGGGTGGTGAGGATGGCAGCGCAGAGCAGGAGCAGAGATCGACGCAGGGTGGGAGCTCCGTACTAGCTTCTGGGAAATATCACACACTCCTTAATCTATTTAATGCTCCAAACCATCCCACAGAGCGGGCACGATTCTTACTACCCGTATTGTACTATAACGCTCCCGGGGAGGGGAGGGAGGTGACTGTTCTCCAGGGGACGTGAGGCGTTATGTGGAGGCATCTGTGGCTGCTGCAAGATGAGCAGCTGGGGCTGCTATGGGCATCTAGAGGTCAGAGACGCCGCCGAACGTCCTTTAATGCCCAGAGCAGCGCCTGTGATAAAGAACTACCTGGCCCCCCGTCCATCGCACTGAGCAGAGAAAGACTGCTAGGACGAAAAAGGGCCACAGAGCAGCAAGGCCCAGCTGCAAAGCCCACGGCAAGCTCGCAGAGGGGCGTCTGATGGCGGTGCAACAGCAAAACGTGATGCTCTGAGGGGCTCGCCCACGTGGGAAGGCTCCAGGTTGGAGCCCAGAGACCTCCCTGAGTGTCATCTGGAGCTGCTGAGTCTGGGGGGAGGGATTGATCGCAGCCATGGGACCCTGCAGGGTGTGCTGTCTCTCTAGCTCATGGGAAAAATAAAAAAACTTAAAAAAGAAAAAAGTACAGACTGGAACCAAGGGAGGTCCTGGCAGCCCAGCCTGGTCTCCTTGGCTGAGCCTCCACAGTCTACACCTGGGAGGGGAGGCAAGAGCAGGACGATGAGCTGGGGCAGGAGCTTGGCTGAGGCTACGAGGGACACACCAGCCACCGGCCCCTCTGCACACGGAGCGGGGAGAGGGAGAGGGGCAGTGGGCGGCTGGCAGAGCGGTGCTCTCAGACGTGGCGCCCACGGGCTCCAGGGGTGGTCTGCACTTAGAGCTGGTCTCGCTCCCTCTGTCTAATCCCATCATCATCATGCCAGTGAGGCAGAGGGTGCAGGGGCTGAGGCAAAGGTGACGTTCTGATTTCCCGAGGCCTAGAGAAGTGACATGACTTGTGGCAGGACTCAATGGCCTGGAGCCCCACCCCAATCAGTGCCGGCGCCCTGTCCTCCAGGCCTCTGTAGCCCCTGCAGTCAGGACCCGTCTCTGAAAGGGCTTTCCTGGGCACTGGAGGAGACACCTCCTGAGCCAGGCGCAAGGCCCCACACGGTGCCTGCAAGGGTGAGCAGGAGGGCCTTACAGTGCTGCAAAGCTGCCCAGCCGGGCTCTGCTGGGGGTTCTATCAGGCCTACTCGCATGGTCTTGGGGCACCCCTGCTGTCCTGACCAGGGGGGCACAAGCGAACCTCTCCGAGCACTCCCTGCTCAGAGGACGGAATCTGTTTAGTTCCAAATACCCTTTCCTGAAGCCTACAATACTGCTTTCAGTGTAGCCACCATCACTAGGAAGGTAGCTGGTAGCTCAGTCCCTCAGTCTGGGTTCAGAGGAAACAAATTTTATTAATGCATTAATGTGCAAAAACACTGAATTCTTTTCTTTTTCTTTCTCTTTTCTCTTATTTATTTATTTACTTTTTTAAATTTAGAGATTTTTGCTATAGGGCATGTGTGCTTGCTGGAGAGAGACACAGAAAATGAGAAATAGCCCCAAGGGAGGATGACCATGCCACAATCCCTTCTGCTCCATTCTCCTCTTGGGATTTTGGGCATGCACATACACGTGCCCAATGTGCGTTTGATCGGGTCTGGGACTTGATCCACAGTCGGCCATGTAGGAGTACAGTGACATAATCATTATGCCAGCTACTGGTCTCAACACTGATTTTTTTTTTTTTTTTTTTTCCCTAAGAGGGA
>NW_006160193.1:3896794-3920007 GCF_000334495.1 Tupaia belangeri chinensis | reverse complement strand
GGCCCCGCTGCACACGGAGCGGGGAGAGGGAGAGGGGCAGTGGGCGGCTGGCAGAGCGGTGCTCTCAGACGTGGCGCCCACGGGCTCCAGGGGTGGTCTGCACTTAGAGCTGGTCTCGCTCCCTCTGTCTAATCCCATCATCATCATGCCAGTGAGGCAGAGGGTGCAGGGGCTGAGGCAAAGGTGACGTTCTGATTTCCCGAGGCCTAGAGAAGTGACATGACTTGTGGCAGGACTCAATGGCCTGGAGCCCCACCCCAATCAGTGCCGGCGCCCTGTCCTCCAGGCCTCTGTAGCCCCTGCAGTCAGGACCCGTCTCTGAAAGGGCTTTCCTGGGCACTGGAGGAGACACCTCCTGAGCCAGGCGCAAGGCCCCACACGGTGCCTGCAAGGGTGAGCAGGAGGGCCTTACAGTGCTGCAAAGCTGCCCAGCCGGGCTCTGCTGGGGGTTCTATCAGGCCTACTCGCATGGTCTTGGGGCACCCCTGCTGTCCTGACCAGGGGGGCACAAGCGAACCTCTCCGAGCACTCCCTGCTCAGAGGACGGAATCTGTTTAGTTCCAAATACCCTTTCCTGAAGCCTACAATACTGCTTTCAGTGTAGCCACCATCACTAGGAAGGTAGCTGGTAGCTCAGTCCCTCAGTCTGGGTTCAGAGGAAACAAATTTTATTAATGCATTAATGTGCAAAAACACTGAATTCTTTTCTTTTTCTTTCTCTTTTCTCTTATTTATTTATTTACTTTTTTAAATTTAGAGATTTTTGCTATAGGGCATGTGTGCTTGCTGGAGAGAGACACAGAAAATGAGAAATAGCCCCAAGGGAGGATGACCATGCCACAATCCCTTCTGCTCCATTCTCCTCTTGGGATTTTGGGCATGCACATACACGTGCCCAATGTGCGTTTGATCGGGTCTGGGACTTGATCCACAGTCGGCCATGTAGGAGTACAGTGACATAATCATTATGCCAGCTACTGGTCTCAACACTGATTTTTTTTTTTTTTTTTTTTTTTGCCTAAGAGGGAGATTTTTGCTATAGGGCCTGTGTTCTCGCTGGAGCAACAGAGAGGCAGAAAGTGAGAAATCACACTCCCCTCCCAGGGGGATGGCCATACTGCAATCCCTCCTCCTCCATTCTCCTCTCGGGATTTTAGGCACACACACAGACCCCAGCATGAGTTTTAAGCCACCAGGTCTGGGACTCGAACCATGGTCAACTACATGGGAATCCAGCGACACAACCATTACTCCATTTGCTGGTCCCCAACACTGAACTCTTAAAAAAAATTGTCCACATTTTTTGTATGCCATTTCAAACAAATGTGCGGACGACTGACAACTCAGTTTCCACTACCGTTTCTCCTGACGTGCGCTGGGTGCCGGGGGCAGGGGCAGCCCAGGCAGATGGATGTGGAGGCTCGGGGTCTCCAACCACCCACCCTGCAGACTTAACCTCCTTAAAGCGAGGGCCTGGGTAAGCCCGCACTGTGAGTACTCCAGCTCTGCCCCGCTCAGGAGCTCCCCCTTGGCTGCGAGTCTCAGGGTTTCTGTCCTGACCTGCTCGCGATGACCAAGTGGAGCAGTGAAGGGGAAAGACTTGAAAAGAGGAGCCCCCCCGCTGTAGAGAAGCTCGTCAGAGGCGCGGCGCTGGGCTAGTTAATACAGTGATCTTCCCCACCACCAGGCTACCCAGTCATCCCTGGGCCAGGGTCTCACCCCTGCAACACTGTCTCCAGGCAGGGGTGGAGTTACTCTCCCAGCCCTCCGGGAAGCTGCTGGACCGTTACTACACGTCTGCCTGTGTTTTCCGTTTGTTCAGCCTCTACATGGTCCGGAGAGCTCCTAAGTCACTTACCTGTCCCGCCTCAGTTTCTCCCTCTTTCAAGTGAAAACGACACTACAGGCATGGAAGACACAGCATCAGGGACATAGCAGAGAAGTGTACCAGGCTGGCTTCACGGCGCTGGTCCCCTTCTAACCTACAGGACCGCGCCCCACACTGCGCCCAGCCCTCTGGTCCCCTACTACCTACAGGCCCGGGCTCCACACTGCGCCCAGCCCGCTGGTCCCCTACTACCTACAGGACCGGGCTCCACACTGCGCCCAGCCCGCTGTTCCCCTACTACCTACAGGACCGGGCTCCACACTGCGCCCAGCCCGCCGGTCCCCCACTACCTACAGGACCGGGCTCCACACTGCGCCCAGCCCGCCGGTCCCCTACTACCTACAGGACCGGGCTCCACACTGCACCCAGCCCGCCGGTCCCCTACTACCTACAGGACCGGGCTCCACACTGCGCCCAGCCCGCCGGTCCCCTACTACCTACAGGACCGGGCTCCACACTGCACCCAGCCCGTAGGACGGCCTCGTGGTGCAGTTACTGCTTGTGCTTTATTCAACGTCTCAGTAATTCTAGTTCTTTTATCCACATTGTGTACCCAAGTTTTCATTTGATGTAAAGCTTTGCTTTAAGAAGTCTAACAAGGCATGTTTTAATTAGAAAATGACTACATTTCATCCTAAACCCAAGTAGGGAAACGAGAAACAGATACGATGGCAGTCTTTGCCGACTCCTGTTGGTGAGCACTCGGCTCCCGTGGACTCCACGCCCAGGGCTTAGCCTGGAACGCCAGTGCTCTTCCTGAACGTCCTCCGGCCTTAAGATCTCGTGCTTACCTGTTCTGATTCGTAGCTCCATTTTCCTATTTGAACTGTGGCCTGCAGAAGCTAG
Organism: Tupaia belangeri chinensis; assembly: GCF_000334495.1. Taxonomy (NCBI): domain Eukaryota; kingdom Metazoa; phylum Chordata; class Mammalia; order Scandentia; family Tupaiidae; genus Tupaia; species Tupaia belangeri. The sequence continues at coordinate 3,917,273 of NW_006160193.1, read as the reverse complement.
TCCCAGGCCCTGTGGGGTAGGACCCCAGGAAATGGGATGGTCTCTGCTTTCGAGGGGCTCTTCTGATTTTGGGAGAGGCAGGTATTTCAAGGGAACCTGAAGGAAGTCCTAAGAGTAATCGATGATCCAAATTTGCCACCTAATTTCTAATCTTTGTGATAGTCAAAGCCATATGCTCTCTTACAGCGTTACACACGCGCACTCACACATGTGCACACACACTGTGGAACCCCAGGGCACCCGGGGCCCATCTGTGCCTGAGACCGTCCCATGTAGCTTCTCACCTGAGCTGTGGCCTCTGCTGAGGTTAGGGAGCTCAGTGAAGTGTCACTGTTTGAACTTTTTATTATGAACAGTTACTGATCTTTCCATTAGTAAACCTAGCTTATTTTTAAAAAGTTCAGGGGAGCAAAAGGACAAGTGAGACACAGATGGGGTCCAGCCTGCTTGGTATTAAAGACAGTGACCTCATCTGGGACCAAGAGCCCGCGGGTCCAGCCTCAGAGGAGTCAGGAAGAGGAGGTGGCAGCAGCCTGCCCTGCCCTGACCCGCCCCGCCTTGCCCACCAGCGGGGCCCACCGCCCTGGCTCCCTGAATACAATCAGGGTACCTGAGCCCAACAGAGCTGGCAGTCTGTCCAGACAAGGGCAGAGTTCTGTCTGCCCAAGCCCTGCTTCACCTGCTCCACTTGTTAGCAATTCTTTCCACTTCCTGCCACTTCTTTAGATGTTCGTTTCTCTTTTCTTGCCCTCTTAATTCCACAGGCCATGGCCCTGTGTTGCTTTGTTTATTTATTTATTTATTTTGGAGAGGTTTTTGCTATAGGGCGTGTGCGCTCGCCAGACAGACAGAGAGAGATAGAGAGACAGAAAGCGAGAAATCATCCCCCAGGGAGGATGGCCACGCTGCAATCCCTTCTCCTCCATTCTCCTCTCGGGATCTTGGGCACGCACGCACACGCGCCTGGTGTGAGTTTAAGCCACCGGGTCCGGGACGCGAACCACGGTCGACTACGTGGGAGTCCAGCGACATAGCCATTACGCTAACTGCTGGTCCCCCTGTGTTGCTTTATTAAGTTGAGAGAACTGGTGGCCCGTGCAGCTCCTGCTGCCTCGGCTCTCCATCCTGGCACACTCCCAGGCTGCCTCCTGTGTGTGTGCCCTCCCTCATCCCAGGAGAACGGAAGGGAAGCAATGGAGTGGGAACCGGCAGCCTTAGGCTCTAGTCCTGGTTCTGCTGCTGCTGGCCTGGTGACCACCACCAAGCTGGATCCTCTTCAGGTTTGTTTCCACATCTATGTTTAATTTCTAACCCGTTGAGTGTAGCGTTAAATAATACACTGTGGGGCCACCAGGTGGCTTAGACTCCCATACGGCCAACCATGGTTCAAGTGCTGGACCTGGCAGCTTGAAACTCAAGCCAGGTGCATGTGCGTGTGAGCACAAAATCCCAAGAGGAGAATGGAAGAGAAGGGAGTGTGGTGTGGCCATCCCCTTGGGGGGTGATACTCACTTTGTCTGTCTGTCTCTGCCTCTCTGGCAAATGCAAGCACCCTATAGAAAAAATCTCTAAGTAAGTAAGTAAATAAATAAATTAAATATTGCAAATGAAGCTCTTGGCACTTAATGGCTGGATAAACAGAAACTATCCCAGCCGTAGCTCTACCTCTGAATGAATGAAAGAGCTGAACATTGCCTTGGACACAGTAAACATTACTTCTCTCTCCTTACCCATTGGAAATATTGCCAGGAACCTGACACAGCTGCTTTGGGGAAGCGACTACTGTGTCCAGACAGTGGCTTGGAGATGTGGGCCAGGGCATACCGGCATAGCTGTTTAGTGTGTTTGTTTTGCCAGCAGGCATGCACACTTGCCAGAGTGTGAGAGAGTGAAAGTGAGAGAGCACCCCATGGATGACAGTCACGCCGCTATCCCTTCTCCTCCACTCCTCCCTCCTTTTGGGGTTTTGGGCATGCATGCACATGCACCCAGCGTTCTTTCTCAAGCTGCTGGGTCCGGTACTCGAACCACACAGTCGATCATGTGGGATCAAGTCTCCTTAGCCACCTCACCATTGGCTGGCCCCAGAACTGTTGCATTTTAATATTCTGTATCTTCTTTTTAAAGTTTGTTTTCCCCTTTACTCATGGTAGAGCTCATACATGGGCACAGAGAGAAGGAGTGAGAGGGAGGAGCACCATCCACGGGGTCTGGTCACCCTGGGATCTCCTCCCTCCAGTCCTCGGCCTGTCCGATTTCGGGCGCTTGCGCACATGCCCAGTTCACTGCAGGCTGATGGGCTGGGGATCTGAGCCCAGCCGCCGTGCAGGACTCAGCTTCCCTAGTGGAGCACTGCTGCTGCGTCGCAGAGCCAGCCTGTGGCGCTCCATGCCTGCTTCGTACACCTGCTCAGAAACACTACTGAGGACCCGGAGCATGTGCTAGGCCCCAGCCGAGCCTGGGGTTAACGTGGCCTGCTCCTCTCCGCTCATCACCTAGAAGCAGGACCGACAAGTGCAGAGGTGAAGGGCGTGCTGAGCAGGACACGGGAGTAGGACACACAGGACACAGAGCTCTTTCAGGTGTGAGAGAAGGAGGGTGACTGCCTAGGCCAGAAGTCGCTGCAACAGAGGTTTCCTTGAATTGGCCTGAAACTTGCCTCATGTAGCTTTTTAAATTTTGTTTCATTTTTGGTATAGAGCATGTGTGCTCACCAGAGAAACAGAAAGAGAGGGAAAGTAAGAAAGCACTCCCTGGGGGGTGGCCACACTGCAGTCCCCCTTTCTCCATTCTCCTTTTGAGATTTTGGGCGCACACACATGTGCCCTGCATGTTTTCCAAGCCGCCAGGTCCGGGACTCCAACTGTGCACTCAGCCATGTGGGGTCCAGCCGCCTTGACCACCACCCACCCGGCTGGCCCTCGTGTAGCTTTCTCTACTGACCGCGGACAGTGACCGCCTTCCCAGAGCTTTCTCCTGGGGGCACGCCCGGCACGTTCGTGGATTGCCCGGCAGGTGTGGACAGCGTCCCTCACTCCCTTCCTTCGTCGGTCAGCTCGAGTGGCCAGGACGGAAGTCCAGGACTGGGTGACTGAACAGCAGAAACGCGTGTTCTCCCAGCTCTGCAAGTCCAGGGTCAAGGTGGCGACAGTTCTTTTCCCTGGAGGCCTTTCTCCTAGCCTTGCAGAGGCCCACCTTCTGTGTCCTCGTGTGGCCTGTTCTCTATGCAGGGACATCCTGGTGTCCTTTCCTCTTCTCATAAGGACACGAGTCCTACAGGACGAGGACCTGACCCATGACCTCGGTGAACCCCACTGACCCCTCGAAGGGCACATCTCCTAACACAGGGACTGTGGGGTTCTGGTCCCACCTGTGAATGCTGGCGGACACAGTTTGGTCTGTAACCGTGCCCTGGAGGGCCGGAGCCTTCTGTTAAACATCTAGACAGCACACGACACTGACAATTACGAAGGTGACTGATAGGATCCCCTCCATTAGAGGTAAAATGACATAAGCTTTAGCTTGCTTTTTATGTCCCTTGCAGTTTTTTTTTTTTTTTTTTTTTGAGAGGTTTTCGCTATAGGGCGCGTGCGCTCGCCAAACAGAGAGAGACATAGAGACAGAAAGCGAGAAATCACCCCCAGGGGGGATGGTCATGCTGCAATCCCTTCTCCTCCATTCTCCTCTCGGGATCTTGGGCACGCACGCACACACGCCCGGCATGAGTTTTAAGCCACCGGGTCCGGGACGCGAACCGTGGTCGACTACGTGGGAGTCCAGCGACATAGCCATTGCGGTAACTGCTGGTTCCCTGTCCCTTGCAGTTTTGCATTATTCGGGATTCTTTAGGTTATATGTGACAGATACTAATCAGGGGGAAAATGTACTAGTTCACATAGTACCAAAACAACCCAAACCACTCAGAGATAAGGCTGGCTTGCGGCTGAAGCCCCAGGGCACGCGGTCAGCGCTGCTGGGAGCAGTCGGTCTCTCGCATCCCGAACATTGATCCACTCTCGGTGACTTCCCGTCAGCCCCTCCCACTGTGGGGAGAGGAGAAAGGAAGGCTCCGGTCACCAGTGGCTCCAAGGTCCTGCCAGCCCTGGTCCGGCCGACCCTGGTCCCAGATGAAAGGCCAGCACTTTCTCAACTCCCACAGAGGGTTTCTGGAGGACAAACCTGCTCCCAGACCAGTCGTGGCAGCCGGGGGACCGAGTCTTGGTCTGGCCAGGCCCCGGGCATGTGCCGCCCTTTCTCCATTCTCCTTTTGAGATTTTGGGCGCACACACATGTGCCCTGCATGTTTTCCAAGCCGCCAGGTCCGGGACTCCAACTGTGCACTCAGCCATGTGGGGTCCAGCCGCCTTGACCACCACCCACCCGGCTGGCCCTCGTGTAGCTTTCTCTACTGACCGCGGACAGTGACCGCCTTCCCAGAGCTTTCTCCTGGGGGCACGCCCGGCACGTTCGTGGATTGCCCGGCAGGTGTGGACAGCGTCCCTCACTCCCTTCCTTCGTCGGTCAGCTCGAGTGGCCAGGACGGAAGTCCAGGACTGGGTGACTGAACAGCAGAAACGCGTGTTCTCCCAGCTCTGCAAGTCCAGGGTCAAGGTGGCGACAGTTCTTTTCCCTGGAGGCCTTTCTCCTAGCCTTGCAGAGGCCCACCTTCTGTGTCCTCGTGTGGCCTGTTCTCTATGCAGGGACATCCTGGTGTCCTTTCCTCTTCTCATAAGGACACGAGTCCTACAGGACGAGGACCTGACCCATGACCTCGGTGAACCCCACTGACCCCTCGAAGGGCACATCTCCTAACACAGGGACTGTGGGGTTCTGGTCCCACCTGTGAATGCTGGCGGACACAGTTTGGTCTGTAACCGTGCCCTGGAGGGCCGGAGCCTTCTGTTAAACATCTAGACAGCACACGACACTGACAATTACGAAGGTGACTGATAGGATCCCCTCCATTAGAGGTAAAATGACATAAGCTTTAGCTTGCTTTTTATGTCCCTTGCAGTTTTTTTTTTTTTTTTTTGGGAGGTTTTTGCTATCAGGGCTGTGCGTGCTATAGGGCGCGTGCGCTCGCCAAACAGAGAGAGACATAGAGACAGAAAGCGAGAAATCACCCCCAGGGGGGATGGTCATGCTGCAATCCCTTCTCCTCCATTCTCCTCTCGGGATCTTGGGCACGCACGCACACACGCCCGGCATGAGTTTTAAGCCACCGGGTCCGGGACGCGAACCGTGGTCGACTACGTGGGAGTCCAGCGACATAGCCATTGCGGTAACTGCTGGTTCCCTGTCCCTTGCAGTTTTGCATTATTCGGGATTCTTTAGGTTATATGTGACAGATACTAATCAGGGGGAAAATGTACTAGTTCACATAGTACCAAAACAACCCAAACCACTCAGAGATAAGGCTGGCTTGCGGCTGAAGCCCCAGGGCACGCGGTCAGCGCTGCTGGGAGCAGTCGGTCTCTCGCATCCCGAACATTGATCCACTCTCGGTGACTTCCCGTCAGCCCCTCCCACTGTGGGGAGAGGAGAAAGGAAGGCTCCGGTCACCAGTGGCTCCAAGGTCCTGCCAGCCCTGGTCCGGCCGACCCTGGTCCCAGATGAAAGGCCAGCACTTTCTCAACTCCCACAGAGGGTTTCTGGAGGACAAACCTGCTCCCAGACCAGTCGTGGCAGCCGGGGGACCGAGTCTTGGTCTGGCCAGGCCTGGGTCATGTGCCGCCCTACAGTGGGGGTGGGGGATGAGGTCCACACAAGCCACGCAACCAGGTCGGACCACATGGACTAGAGAAGACTAGCTCCCCTTGGCCAGCTCCCCTGCTCCAAACTGGCTGCTGACGAAGCACAAACGACGTGGTATTGAGGCAGAGACACAGGTGGGCCCCAATGGCCTGGCCCCTGCAGCAGCGCGTGCTGGGTGACGCTGCAACGGCAAGCTGAGCCTTGTGGGAACTCAGCGGCTACACGGCTGGGCGTGATGGTGTACCTGTCATCCCCGAGACTTGGCAGACTGAGGCAGAGGACCATGACCTCTGGTCTAGGAAAAGAAAAGAATCGAAATGCCTCTTAGAAGAATGTCTTGATCTCTGCAACGCCTGACGCATGAGAGCGAGCTCAGACTCCTCTGTCTCTCGGCCCTGCGCTGGGAAACACAACCTCATCAGAGAGGGTCACTAGTGCACGCGGCCCCTCGGCCCTCTCCCCGCGGTACCCACAGCACGGAGAACACAGAAGCTTCTCCTTTTGGCAGTCCTTAGTAAGAGCTACACTTCACCACGGAAACATCAAGAGTAATTACGTCGATAGAGTGATACATTACAAATTCCTTTAAAAAAAAAACAAAACAGATGGTCACGTTTAAGGGAGTAGTGTAAAAAAAAAAAGAAGAAAGAAAGAAAGGAAAAACCAATACACGCACTGTTGAATGAAATTTGCCATTTTGGAACTATGCAAAAAATTTCTTGCTGCCAGGGACATGTCAAAAAAAAAAAAAAACAACAAAACACACACACACACACACACACACACACACACACACACTAAACTGCCTCAGCAGTCCAAGCTGGGGAGCAGTGACTGGGCGAGGAGCACGCCTGCTGACTTCCCAGCTGAATGAAGCCATTAGACTCCAGAACACAAAAGCCAGAAAAATACAGCTGAGAAAGGAAATTTAAGGAACAAAATATTGATTAAAAAAACTTCCAGTTGGGCCAGCAGGAGGCATGGTGGTTAAAGTGCTGGACTCCCACATGGCCGCCATAGCTCGAGTCCTGGACATGGCAGTTTGCTTTCTCATTTCTCTCTCTCTCTCTCTGTTTCTCTCATGAGTACATGTGCCCTATAGTAAACTTAATCATAGTAATAATAGTAAAATTAATAAATATTCTTAAAAGAAAAAAAAATGAAACCTTAAGTTGTATATGCCAGTTCCAGAACCTAGAAACACAGCAGGCAAAATTCACTTGGTCATCCAAATGTCAACTGTCCTCACAGCTGGCAGATACTGTGTGAGACACCAGGACAGAAATTAACTTGGTTGGCAACAATTTTAAAATAACCTTGAGTTTTATTTATTTATTTTCATTTTTTTAAAGAGGTTTTTGCTATAGGGCACCTGCACTCATCAGAAAGATAGAGACAGAAAGACAGAAAGCGAAAGATCACCCCCCAGAGGGATGGCCGCACCACAATCCCTTCTCCTCCGTTCTCCTCTTGGGATATTGGGCACGCACGCATACGCGCCCGGCATGAGTTTAAGCCACCAGGTCCAGGACTTGAACTGTGGTCAACTACATAAGAGTCCAGCAACATAGCCATTATGCCAACTGCTGGTCCTGAGTTTTACTGTTTTTAAGGCATTTTTACAGACATAACCACATTTCTCCCAATATCAACCCCATTTTACAGACGAGGCAAGTGAGAGCCAACGGCAACAAATCACATGTCCTAACTGCACAACCGAGAGGAAAGCCGGACGCACGTCCTGACGGGACTTCTGACCTTGCGCTCCTTTATCCCCTTCCACGCTGACCGAAGGCTCTCCCCCTCCCCTCCTAACCCCAGGCCACGTTCTTCCAGGCAGCCACATTCTACAGAGTGTAAACTCAAGATGAAGCGTCAGGCAGCACGAGGCTCTTTCATCACACATACGTGGGACCCTCAGGGCACAGTCCCTCTAGACCCTCCAGACTTCTCAGGACCTTCATGTTACTATGCACTGTCCTTTTCTGGGGCAGGGAGGGGCCTGCAACTTTTCTCAGACTCACTATAGAACTTTCTTCCCCACGGGCCTCTTGTGTGACGAGGGCAGTCATCAAAAGCACAGGTCCCAGAGTCATGGTTTTGGGTTCAAACACCAGCTCTGCATGGTGCTGGGTAAGTTACTCAGTTGGCACATGCTTCCATTTCTTCATCTGAAACAGGTGTGCCAGTAAGGGCAGTAGCTCAGGACGTCCTGGGGACAGGGGCGCACACGCTTCCGCCTCCGTGTCAGAGGTTACACTGCGCACTCAGGGCTCGGCTGGTGTGAGGTACTCGCTTATTCATCAGAACGTTCTATGAAACGAGTGTCACTAGAACACCTAAAGAAAGAGTTTATTCACTTCACAGAAGTAGACTGGGAGATAGCTACTGGTGCTAAAATACGGTCAGAAGACTTGGATCCAAACTCCAGCTTTGCCACTTTGCCACGCAGTGTGACTTTCTAATTTGTTTTTAATTGCCAGAGGACACGTGAGCTTGCCAGAGAGAGATCGAGAGACAGAGAGAGAGAGAGAGGGAAAGCACCACCAGCGGGGCATGGTCACGCCGCACTCCCCTCTCCTCCATTTCTTCATCCCCTTGGGGTTTGGGGCACACATATACACACGGGCCAGACGCACTTGGGCTGGGATTTGAACCATAGTTGGCCATGTGGGATCCACTCTCTTAGCCACTAGGATATGAAGCCTTGACTTGAGAAAGTGACTTAGCCTCTCTGAATCTTAGCGGGTTCTTATGTAAAACGGTAATAATAGTACAGCAGCCTGACTCTGGAACCTGTGCCCAGGCAGCTGTGTAGGACGGCTGCAGAGTCAGGTATGGTGACAAGGGCACCGGGGTATGGTGGGCACGCCTGCATGTGCATTACTTTGTGTTGGAACCTAGAAGAATCAGAAACTTTCGCTCAAGCATATAGGTCCTTTTAAAACTTCGGATGCACTTCACAAACTCAAGTACTTTTGTAAGAGTACTCAACTCCCTAGAGCTTTGAAAACCCACCACGCGGCCCCCCGGCCTCCGTGCCAATCTTACTATCGGGTTCCGCCCGGCCACAGCCAGGTCCTGCTCGCTGGATTCGGCCTCTCTACCAAACACTAATAACGACTGTGTGCTTAGAAGTGGACAGATGTAGAAGCAGCAGCAACTCTTCTCTCTAGTGCCATTTCCGCTCCTATGGCCTGTGCGGGTGACTGGCCCACGGCAGAAGGTGGTGGGGCTAATACTTAGACAAGAAGTGCAGAGAGGCCGAGGTGTACCCAGCTCTGGCCCAGTGTGACAGAGGGGATGAAAATGTATCAAACATTGCTCCTGCCTTCAAGTAACCTCAATCTAGTTAGGCAATAAATTTAGAAACATTAAATATTAGAGTCATATATGTTATATATGGGAGTCCAGAAGAAAAGAGAAAGCGTCTATGTGAGTTACGGACGCCGGAACTGTTTCTCGAAGGTGTGAGCCTGCACAGCACTGCGTTTCAGAGGACTGCATGGACAGGGACAAAGGTTCAGAGACTGGGAAGCAGCGTGGAGTGTGCGGTCTGTGACCACATCAGGTTTCTGCAGCAGGAGGAGCTGAACTCTTTGTGAGTTGAGCGCCCACAGCACAGCCCAACCATGCAGGGCTTCATCGGCAAGAAGCGACAGAGGCTATGTTGGCCGTGGATGGAGCTCTGTCTACACAGCGACACGGTAAAGGCCCGCCCCAGAGCGCTGGATCTGTGCCTCTCTCCTCGGGGCAAGCTGCCTTTCCATGTTCAGTCGTGGGCAGGGGTGAGCTGACTTGCACTCTGCAGCAAGTGCAGGCCAGCTGATCATGATGACTGTCCCAACCGAGAGGCCCAGGACAACAAACAAGGAGCCATCACCTGCAGCAAGCGCTCTGCCGTCGCCTTCCTTAGGAGACACTACCTCCCTCACAGCAGCAGGCTGGAGGAGGACAGACGTACCGGTCTCCGTCCTGTGACTTGACTGCGAATGCACCTGCTCTCCAGGAAGGGGGTTTCATGGTGGAGGAGAAGCACTTCATTAAATCACAGAATTTGTTTTGTTGTCCTGCCACATACTTATTTTCTTTCTTTTCTTTCTTTTATTGATTTTTTTTTTTTTGATTCTTGCTATAGGGCCCATGTGCTCACCGGGGAGAGACAGAGACAGAAAGTGAGAAATCACTCCCCAAGGGGGATGGCCATGCCACAATCTCTTCTCCTTCACTCTCCTTTGTGGACCTTGAGCATGTGCGCACACGCACTCAGAATGAATTTTAAGCCACCGTGTCCGGGACTTGAACCATGACTGGCTGCATGGGAGTCCAGCAATGTAACCATTACACTATCTGCTGGTCCCTCCACAGACTTTTATCCCTCTCCCATCTTCCTCCAGAAGGCTCTATCTTGACCTAGTATATCTGACCTACCTGCCTGATCTGTGAAAAACGAAGGCAAGAGCAGCAACATCTAAAACACGTGACAGGGAGCCTCGTCCTGCACTGGTTTCTTTCCTGGTGTCCATGTGTCAGCCTGGGGACACAGCCAAGAGGGCCCTACAGAGATGACGAGCTCCACGTGGCCATGCGCTCCCAGGCGCCCGCCCCTGGGTAAGCACAGCCTTCTCCCCCGCACTCACGCTGAGGAAGACGAGGGCCAGCAAGTCCCTGAGAGTCACAGTCACGTGACAGGTGTCAAGCCAAGAAGGACCATGAACCAGAATGAGACCGGGACTGAGATCGAACTACCTAGTGTGGACAAGCTGGCAGTCCACACCCCTGGGTGCTGGCTGCACCCCAAAGCACACGGGGCCGCACCTTCACTTCCCAGTCCTCTCCACCTGCAAAGCTTGCCCTGGCCATCCTTATGGTCCCTGAAGCGCATCTCTGAAAAGAAAGCACCGTTTGTATTTTCCAGGTAGAAAAACTAGGTCTCAGTGAAGTGGCTGATCTAAACTAACACAGTTCCTTTACTTTTTACTTTGGCTTTTTCATTAGAACCTGGGATTTCCAGGTTCTTCCACAAACTCTAACCAGGAGTATGCATCAGAGTCATCAGTTGAGCCAGATGCTTTATACACGTGAGCCTTACAAAGAGCACACGCCGGGGGACCAGGAAGTGGTGTGGTGGTTAAAGCACTGGACTCCCAGGTGGCAGACCACGGTTTGAGTCTTGGACCTAGTGGCTTGCTTTCTCAGTTTTCCTCTCTCTCTCTCTCTCTCTCTCTCTCTCTCGTGAGTGCATGTGCCCTATAGCAAATTTTTTTAAATAATAATATTGGGACCAGCAGGTGGCATGGTGGTTAAGGCGGCTGGACTCCCACATGGCTGACCACAGTTCGAGTCCTGGACCTGGCAGCTTGCTTTCTCACTTTCCTTCTCTCTTTACTTTCTGGTTATATTAAAAAGGTAAAAAAACAAACAAACAAAAAACCAAAAAAACAAAAAACAAAAACAAACAAACTAAAATAATGACAAGGAATAAAAATTAAATAATTCTTTAAAAAATAATAACAATAAATAAAATAAAATAAAAATAAGAGTACATGCCTGGGTTCTGCCTCTATATATCTGGACTCAGGAGCCTGAGGAGTGGTCTGGCCACCCGTGTCTAGGTTGCAGTGCAGATACCCAGTGGAGAGCTGCCGCACAGGGTTCCCGAGTTGCAGGTCACTCCTGACAGCTCCTCAGTAGCCTCTCCTGCTAAGAGGACCCACCACAGCATAAAGGCTTCTCGCTGCAGGAGCTCCTGAGTGCTCACCTCAGGTCAGCCCTCTCCCCTCAGAAAAGCCCGTGCCTATGAGCCTGCGGTGCATTCCAAGTCAGCTCAACCGACATCTGCTCGCGTGCTGGGCCCATCACAGAGGGACGTGGACGATGCATGTGGACCAAGTATGCAGGCATGGGGGAGGCCAGACTCTTGGGGGTGCAGGGCAGAGGTCGACGCTTGGTGGTGGCTCTGGCCCCGTGATACTTAGTCAGAAAGCGCTGCAGGCACGGTTTGTCAGCTGCAAGAAACGAGCAAATCTCTCAGCCCGTGAATCTCCGTGCCAACAACTGAAGGCCCACACTCTCAGCTGACTGCTCACGCACGCTTGGTTCATTGTCATACGCATTTCAGCAGCGGGCAGGATTACCACAGGACTGGCTTCTGGCCCTGTGAGCCTGAACACTCAGGAAGTGGGGGTTACAAGTGCCCTCCTTTGAACGGCTCCGTTTCTCTCCTTGCTCTGGTGCAACTCCAATCTAAGGCAAGGGTGTAACAAAATGCTTTGCTGCTTCTGGTAAATTAAAAGAACTCACTGAGTATCTAAGCGCCTGGCACCTCGCCAGATGCTTTATACACGTGATCTCATGTCATCAGCACAGAGCTCTCAGAGCGAGGGAACTGCCCCACTTTACAGAGAGGGAAACGGAGGCACAAAGACCAGAACCATTTGTTGCTTGAGGCAATAAAGTTAGCAGGGAAGTAAAGGTGGTCGTTCTGCAAACATCTAGGGTAACTCCACAAATACTACTCATTCCAGGCAAGCCAGGGAACAGGAAGAAAAGAAACAGACTTGGCCACACACTGAGAAAAATGCGGATGGCCTCTGCTGGGATTTTAGCAGCTAAAGCACACTAGAGCAAAGCCTGGCCAGCTCCCAGCTCAGTTCCTGATTCCGCGACAGCCCTTCTCCTCACCTTCATCCACCCAGACCCTCCCCCTCCCCCGAAGGCCTCACTTACCACACAACAAAGCACAACCACCGCCCCTCCAGCCCATGGTACCTCCTCTGCAGCCCCCCACCCGACGCTTCTGTCTGCTCAGCATCTCCAGGGGACAGTAAATTCCAGAGGCGAGGCTGAGGATGAGGCCTATTTTCTCCACCTACTATGGCTTACATATATGTTCAGGGCATGTCTGGTGAATGAATGGCTACCCTAATAGCAAGTGTGCCCCTTCCACCTCCCGGTCTCCAAGGAGATGGAGTTCTCACACCCGCACAGCTGAAGGCACTTCGGCAGCTCTCAGTGGCTGGCAGGCGTCACACGGCCCAAGCTGGCACACTGTCCTGGGACTCGTATCTCTGTGTAAACGCTCTTTCCTTTAGGGACCAGTAGTTGGCATAATGGCTATGTTGCCGGACTCCCATGTAGTCGACCACGGTTCGAGTCCCGGACCCAGTGGCTTAAACCCACGCCGGGCACATGTGCGTGTGTGCCCAAGATCCCAAGAAGGGAATGGAGGAGAAGGGATTGTGGCGTGGTCATCCCCCTGGGGGGTGATTTCTCGCTTTCTGTCTCTCTGTCTTTCTGGCAAGAGCATGTGTCCTATAACAAAAACCTCTCAAAAAATAAATAAATAAAAAATGAAAACATTCTTTCCTTCCAGCTTTTTGTTGTATGACATTCAGAGACTACTACTAGACTAAGCAAAAAGGAATGGGGGTGGCAATGAGGGCTGTTTTAAAAAGTAGTATCTGGGGGCCAACAGATGGCATAATGGCTAAAATTCCGGGGTACCCTGGGGGCGGCCGACTGCAGTTCGAGTCCCGGACCTGGTGGCTCAAAAGTCACACTGGGCATGTGTGCGTGCGTGCCCAAAATCCCTCAAGGAGAATGGAGAAGGGACTGTGGCGTGGCCACCTCCCGGGGGGTGATTTCTCGCTTTCTGTCTCTCTCTTTCTCTCTCTGTCTGTCTCTCTGGTGAGTGGACGAGTCCTATAGCAAAACGCTCTTTCTTCAAAAAAAAAAAAAAAAAAAAAAAACCACTAGTATCTTGACAGATAAACTGATGAAGCGCCCACTCTGAAACAAAATGCAAGCATTATAGCGACATTTATAATTCTCACATGCCCTTCCAACACAGCATCCACAAACTAATCCACTTCCTGTGAGGTAGTGAAGGCAGGCTTGCGAGGGGTGATTCGCACAGCCGCGGCGTCTACCCACCACCGCAAGGATGGAAGGCAGGTCTACGGACCCCAGACCCACACTGCCTCTCTGCGAGCAAGACTCAGCAACAAAGGAGCGCGCATCTAACAATGGAGGGTGGGCTGGCGTCTCAAACACCTCCGCCCTGCCACCCTAACAGCTACAGTGTTCGTTCCTGAAAATAACATTTTGCTTGGGGCTAGTCAGACAGAGGCGAAGCTGTCAAGTCGGTGAAGTCTGTCTGTCCGTCTCTGTCTCCTGCTGTTTCTCTCCTGACCTCACCACCCTCCACCCACTTCCTCCCGTAGGTGCTCAGCTGTCACCTGTTAAAGACTCCGCCAGGCCCTGGGGAACCAAGGGCACAGGGACCCTAAGCGCCTTGCAGTAAGGGGCTGGGCTTATTTCATTCAAATCGTAATGACCAGGTACTTAACAAGAGCCCCTGGAGCTGATACTATGCTAGCAATTGGTAGTGACCTAAGATGAGTAAGACGCACTCCCCAACTTCAGACCCGTCATACTTCGAGAGAGTAGGAGAGATGAAAAAGCTAACCCTGGAACGTTTCCCTGCACACGCACCCCACAGACGGGATAGGGGCTGTGGAACGAGGAGGGGGGGTCCGTCTGTCATACCCCAGAGGATGCTCTGCTCGTCCTCTGCCCCCCGCTTTTCCCACGGCAATGAAGAAATGCCAGCCACCACGACAGGCTCCATGTCCACAGGGCAGACTCAGCAAGGCCGAGCCGACTGCTGAGACGGTCAGCGCTCAGGATGGGCTGACACAGAGTCTGAAAGCACGGACTGCTGGAGCTCACTGCTCAGTGACTTCAGGCAAATGACCTCGCCTCTCTGGGCCTCCATCCTTAGTTCCTTCCTTAACAAATATTTATTGGATACCTACTATGTGTAAGGCACTACAGATACAGCCATGAACAAAAAATAGATTTAAAACAAAAACAAAGAGCTATCCTTGTGGCACTGACATCTTGCTGAAGGGCGAGAAGCAACAAACAAATACAAAATTAGACTCTCCAGGATGTAGATGATGGCGTGTGACCGGGGGAAGAGAAGGCAGGTGGGGGAGAGCGCAGGACCCACTGCGGGAAGGCGTACGACGAAGAGAAGGCCGTGCAGCAGCTGAACGACTCCTGCAGGAAGCGAGGGGGCAAAGCTGGCGGTGATGGGGTGGAGCGGCCAGCTCAGGCCGGGGGGCTCTGCCGCCCCAGAGCCTGTCGCGGTGCCTGGCACAGTCTCCACGGTCGTGGGGAAGGCTGGGGACAGAAGCGGGGACAAAGATCCTCTGGGCCAGAACACACAGCCCCTCCTGGTTCCCTGTCTGCCGAGGATCAGGTGGATGTATGGGCAGGGCTCAGGGTGAGTCTGGGTCAGACCATTCCCATTCGTAGACGGTAGGTGATTAATGTTACCATGAGAACGCAACCAGGTGTCTGCTGCACACAGGTGTTCCAGGATCAGTTTCTTTACCTTCCTTCTCCTCCCAGCCCAGCCTCTGTCTCCTATTGATTGAGATGTATGTGCTCAGCACAGCTGAAGGTCAGTGTCCCTCAACATCTGTTTCCTCGAGGTTACAGGACCCTGAAGTGCAAAGGACTAAGCTGACTTGGGCTCTTGACACTTGAGTGGGCTCTCCAGGCTTGCAAAGTTCAGGTCAGCCCTGTGCCGCTCACTTGAACTCATTTCAATATTCCAGTGAGAGGACACAAAAAGTCGTAACACTTCCCAAGACTAGATATAAATTCGGGCCCGCAGGTGTTGTGGGGTTAAAGGTGCTGGACTCCCAGATCGCCGACCGAGGTCTGAGTCCCGGACCTGGGGGCTTGCTTTTTCACTTTCTCTTGCTCTGTCCTTCCCTACTCAAATTAAATAAAGTTAAATAAATAAATAAATAAAATTAAATTAAATAATTCTTTAAAAAAGAAAAGACTAGATATAACTTCAAATGAATAAAGAGAGCTAGTTGGAGTCTGAATCTCAACCTTTCCATGATAACGTTTTGTTTAAAAATAAAATAGAACAGGGCCAGCAGGTGGTGTGGAGGTTGGGGCACTGGATCCCACTGGCTGGCTGCACAGTTGGAATCCCAGACCTGGTGTCTTAAAAACCACTTTGGGCACGTATGTGTGTGGTCAGATCTTGAGAAGAAAAAGAAAGGCCTGCAGCATGGGCGACCGCTCACTCCCTGGGGTGATTTCTCACACTCACTCTCCCTCTATCTCTGGTTCTGTTTCTCTGTCTCTGGCGAGTATATGTGCCCTACCACAAAAACTGAAAAACAAAATAAAACATAAAACAAAGACTGAAAATAGTAACTTCCCCTTCTCATGTGACTCGCACATTCCAAGTACGGATTTGAGATCTTGGAGTTAGTACACCACATTCCTTCTGGAAATAAATCGGAATTAGTCCAGTGCCAGGAATTCTGAGAAAAGGAGCTCTCCAATTTGGGCTGCATTCTCACTTGAAGGATTATGGAAAAATCACACTTAGGACTTCATCCTGGGGTGTTAAGGGAATGCAGTCACTGTTCGGGGTCTAGAGAAGGAAAATTACACAGTATTTCACAAAGCGTTCAGAGACCAGTCTCTGCAGTCTGGTAACAGGTAAATGTTTACTTAAAAGTACTAGGGTCAGGGGCCAGTCATTGTTCTAATGGCTATGTCGCTGGACTCCCATGCTGTCGATCACGGTTCGAGTCCCGGACCCAGTGGCTTAAACTCACACTAGGTGCGTGCGTGTGCGTGCGCAAGCTCTTTAGAGGAGAATGGAGAAGGGATTGCGGTATGGCCATCCCCCTGGAGGGTGATTTCTCACTTTCTGTCTCTCTGGCAAGTGCATGCGCCCTATAGCAAAAACCTCTCCCCCCAAAAAAATACAAAAAAAGAAAGAAAGAAAGAAAGAAAGAAAAAGAATCCAAAGTACTAGGTTCAGTAACATCTTATCTAAGAAAGGAAGTTTTTTTTAAAGGAAAAACACAAGTGACTTGTGTCTACCATGACCGCCAGCTAGAACAACTGGCCTGGCTGTTCAGTGACAGCAACAGGGTTGTAATGGCAGGCAAACCCGTACCGGGGAAATGCTGGCCCACCTCTTGGGCTCTCCAGATCCTGTGACCTGCCAGGTTTGGGAGGCGGCAGCAGCAGGCCTCACAGCCACTGGCAAGCTCGGGAGTGAGGTCACCTGCAGGGACTCTCCTGAAAAGTGGCAGTGTTTCCGGCACTCCACAGCTGGGGTGTGCCCAGGACACTGCCTGCTTTTTCAGAGCCAGTGTCGCCACGTTCTCTCAGATCCCAGCACACGGAGGCCCAGGGGTCCCACCTCGGGACTGCACTGAGCTGGCTGCAGACACACCTGCCCTGCCTTCCTACTAAACCCTCCTGGAGTGAATCGTGTCCACTACTCATGAAGGCCTGACTGTGCGCCAGGTAGTTTTGAGAACTAAGGAAACAAAGTTAAAAGCAGAGTCCCTGGTCAGGTAAGGAATGGGGGGCATGCACATCTGTCAGAACCGGACCCCGTTTGGCATGCAAGTCTGGCCTTTGCGCTCTCCTACCGGGTGTCCACACATGAGCCGCCCCCGGCTCTCTCCTCCTGTGTACTCAGATAGACGGAGGTTGTAAAGTGCATGCATGTGACCCCACTCATTCTAACAGCATGGTAGATTTTCTTGGAAGGAGTCGCCATCCCCATTTCTCTTTCTTTCTTTCTTCCTTTTTTTTTTCCCTTTCTTTCTTTCTTTTCTTTCTTTCTTTTTTTTTTTTTTGAGAACTTTTTGCTATAGGGCGCGTGTGCTTGCCAGAGAGACAGAGAGAGACAGAGAGATAGAAAGCGAGAAATCACCCCCAGGGGGGATGGCCACTCCGCAATCCCTTCTCCTCCATTCTTCTCTCAGGATCTTGGGCACGCATGCACACGCACCCGGCGTGAGTTTAAGCCACCAGATCCAGAACCACACAGGTGTCCAGCGACATAGCCGTTACGCCAACTGCTGGTCCCCCATTTTTTAATTGAGAAGATGGAGATGAAGAAAGATGGAGAGACTTGCCAAGCCCGTGAAGGTGGCACAGGGCAGCACCAGGGTTAGAAACCAAGTTCTCAGATCCTCATCCCAATACTTCTTCCTGCTCTGTAAGACCTCCCGAGGAGGAGAGGCTGTTGTGTCTAGCGTCTTGGCCGCAGTTTAACCACCACCACCAGACCCCTGCCTACGAGCACGCCTGGTCCTGGCCCCCGCCTGCACTTCAGCTGCAGCTTTCTGCTCAGATCCTTCCTGCCTTATCTCCACCAGCCTTCCCTCGAACCTCCCATCTCCCTGTCCACGGCCTCTGGCCTCCGTTCCCTAAGCCAGTGGTTCTCAAGGTCTGGGCCTCAGGCCTGCAGCTGGGATCACCTGGGAACTCAACTCATTAGGCATGAGGATCCTCAGCCCCACCCAGACCTGCAGAGTCCACTGGGAGCGGAGCCCAGGGATCTGAGCTGTGATGGCACTCCAGTGATGCGCTGAGCTGAGCAGGCAGGTGAGCTCCTTGGTGGGCCTCGTGTGGCCCCACCACAAACACCACAGTCACCTGCCCCCCAGGCCTGTGGCTGAAATAGAAAGCCTTGCCTAGTACCATGCAGCAGTCACAAAACTCAATCACACCCAGCAAAATGCTTCAGGGCCAGCTTAGGCAGAAACTTGAAGCAGGGGACGACAGACCTCCGTGTGTAGCCTGCCCTCCATGACGGTGGCCTCTCCTCTTTGTTACTCCCCCTCCTACCCCATCAGACTCGGTTCTGAGCGCTGGGTTAGGAGTCTGCCACAGTGGGAAGGGGTTTGTTGGCGCAGGTCCCCTTCCCTAACTATGAAACAATGGAGGGCTCCAAGCTCCGCACAAGGGGCGGCCAAGGCCTACTCTGTCTGGGGTAGATACCAACAGAACACAAGCCCACAGGGGAGCTGCTGTCTACCTTCACAGGTTCTCCGGAAGCTCCTGAGACAAGGATCGAAAGAGCTGGGGTCGAAGCCATGCTGAGCTCTTAGCACTCCTGACTCGCTCCTCGGAGGACTCTGAGGCCTACCTACTGTAACGCTCCGGGCACCAAACACATTCTTGGTGGAGTGTCATCCAACAGAAAGTTCTGGTAACTCTACACTGCACAGGCTCCAGGTCACAGGGCACGCTGCCCCATAGAAAGAATGCTCTTTTCACAAGCCAGTGTGTTGGAAATAATGGAGACCTGCTCTTAAACAAAGGGCAACTTCCCCGATCCAAACCACCAAGTTTACAGAAACGGGCGGGGGACAACCTCATCGCCCGACTTCTCTTTGTGGAGATCTAATGACCTATCATCTACTCTGATGGGCGAGCGGGGCTCCAGCTGTCCCCACAAATCATAACGGTGCTCGGTCACTCTCCTATCATTTTCGAGACTACTGCAGCAACATCTGGAGGGAACAAAAAAGGCCTGTGGAGGTGGAACCGAGTCTCCGCGGTCACTCTTTGCCCACCAACATGGTATTTACATGCTCCGTTCCAGACACACAGAAATTCCGTTGGAAAAGGAGATGCTGTCAGAGGTCAGAAACACACACGCACATACACGCCCTCTCTTCGTATGGTCCAGAGGGTGGAGATATGCACAGGGACCGTCTGGTTACCTTCCTAGCCTGTTCCCTGGACTTCATTTCTTAGAAACTCTCTCTGCTGGACCATCCCTTCCCACAAGCCTGTCCGGGGACAGATTCCCGGAGAGGAGATGAAGATGAGAAGGAACGAAATTCACAAAAGATCTCATTTGGACCACTGATAATTACAGCAGCTGAAAAGCTCACAAAAGCAAGGAAGGACCCTGCTAACAAAACACCACCAGGGCACTTCACAGAAAACAGCCCGCCTCCAGGTTACTATTCACAATGAAGAAGGTCAGAGCCCAAATCAAATCTCAACTAGGCAGACAGACTTGCAGTGCTACAACCAGCATTGCTTTGAAAGAGCAACCGACTGCATGAGTTTGACAAAGGAAGAGAAGCAGGAGATAGCCAGCGCCGCGGTCTGAGTAACCAGTGCTGTTCTGTGCTCGCAACTCCACAGCAGCCACCGCAGCCGACCAGGCACGAGGTGGGGTCCTCGCAAACCTGTCCAACGCAGCCCATTTTCCACACTGCTCTTCTGCATCAGCAACACCCTGACCTCACCGCCACTGTGCCTCCACCCTCAGGGCCAGGACGAGCCCCACCAAATGCAGAAAAGTACCCGTTTTTGTGAGAACCAGCCAGAGCCTAAGCTGTCATTACACAGCAAAAACCCAGCGAGAACAAAAACCTAGCAGCAGCCTGCTGGAGAGAACCCACAGCATACCTGAATTCTTCAAATGCAAACATGACCTAGTCAGAGACGACTTCCTCAGATCGTATGGCCGCCTTTTTGGAACGGAGGACAACCATTTATTCAGTCAGATGGTGCAAAGTGCAGAAAAAAGAGGCGGGGTTTCCACACCCCCCAGTATTCCGAAGTAGAAGGCTTTCTGCAGACAGGGGCCTGCAGCCTCCAGCTCCGCCAGCTGCTGACGAGCGAGCGGCAGCTAACAGGGGAGGCAGCTAGAAACCATGTGATCATCCAGCAAGTCTGATTAATGCGGTGTGCGCTCAGGCCCCAGCCTGGGAGCTGGATTAGTCTGAGAAATAAGGCGAGCCCAGGGCACGCCCGGGGTCCTGGGTAAATAGCATGACATGTATCACCCCTCGCCCCCGCCAGGGCTGGGCAGGCTGGGCAGGGAGGGCAGCTAATGGAACGAGCCGCTTGACCC
>NW_006160193.1:3895297-3896618 GCF_000334495.1 Tupaia belangeri chinensis | reverse complement strand
GGGGGCGGCTTCCCCGCCTCATCTCCCCGGCTGTTGGCTGTCGCTGCTACTGCCGTCCGGCATGACCAGCGCTATACATGAGCACGGGCTGTGCTGATGCCCGGGCTGCAGGTCACGGAAAGCAGGCGCTAAAAAATTCTCGGGCGTTCTGCACTTCACAGTCCCCTCCCAGACGTCATTTTAGTGCAAGTGCACAGCTTCTTTAGAGCCACAGAAGGCACACTGAACGCCCCACTTCACCAGGACTAGCGTGACCTTGTGTGTCCACCACGATCAGTGAGCTCCTGTATCTGATTACTCACTGAGTGTATGATGTGCACCAGGCTCTCAGCCGTTCCTGGAAGTACGAGAAGTGCTGACAATGTCAGAACAGAAGTTAAGAAAAAAGAAATGAGATGTCGGCGAGAGAGAGAGAGAGAGAGAGAGAGAGAGAGAGAGAGAGAGAGGGGGGGAGGGAGAGAGAGAGAGAGAGAGAGAGATTTACCAGTTTGTGAAACCCAAGCTGGCAGGATTGGCAAATGAGCTCCGGCCATAGTCTACACTTGAAGGAGAATCTTCAACATTTGGATTGCAAATCTTTACACAATATGAGAGGCAGACCGCAAATAAAAAGGAGTCACTCCTGACTTCTCTCCCTTGTGCCACAAATGGGCCCAGCCCCTCTGTGGTCCTGCGGCGACCCCTTCCCCGGCCACGCCCCTGCCTGCTCATGTCTGCGGCTTCTCGTCAGCCTCTGGGTCAGTAACTGGTCTTTCCTTAGTGGCTCCTTTTCTAAAATCTGCCAGAGCAATTTTTCTGCGTGAGTCTGATGCCCCGTTAACCCCCTGCTAGCTCCTCAGTGTCCATGAGGTTAGGTAAGATGCCTCAGTTCAGCATACAGCCTTACGTCTCCAATTCGTCTATTAACACTGTCCACTGGGGCCAGCAGTCGGTGTGGAGGTTATGGTGTGGATCCCACATGGCTGCTGCGTGGTTCAAGTCCCAGACAAAGTGGCTTGAAAATCATGCTGAGTGCATGTGCCTGTGGCCCCCAAATCCTAAGAGGAGCCTGGAGGAGAGGGGTTTGCAATGGGGCCATCCCCCCGGGGGTTGATTTTTCACTTTCCCACTCTCTCGGGCGAGTACACACACCCTAGAGCAAAAATTATAAAAATAAAGAACAAAAACAAAAGAGCTGCCCGCTAACCCAGAAATTCAGCTACAGCTTTGTGTGCCAGGCCTGCAGGTGCCCTGTGTGGGGTCTGTACATGCCCTGCACCTGCACAGCCCTCAGCTCCCTCCCAGCGGCTGGGCCGGCCTGTGCAGTGAGTCACCCTCGCTC
>NW_006160193.1:3890397-3894475 GCF_000334495.1 Tupaia belangeri chinensis | reverse complement strand
GACTGCGGCTTCTCGTCAGCCTCTGGGTCAGTAACTGGTCTTTCCTTAATGGCTCCTTTTCTAAAATCTGCCAGAGCAATTTTTCTGCGTGAGTCTGATGCCCCGTTAACCCCCTGCTAGCTCCTCAGTGTCCATGAGGTTAGGTAAGATGCCTCAGTTCAGCATACAGCCTTACGTCTCCAATTCGTCTATTAACACTGTCCACTGGGGCCAGCAGTCGGTGTGGAGGTTATGGTGTGGATCCCACATGGCTGCTGCGTGGTTCAAGTCCCAGACAAAGTGGCTTGAAAATCATGCTGAGTGCATGTGCCTGTGGCCCCCAAATCCTAAGAGGAGCCTGGAGGAGAGGGGTTTGCAATGGGGCCATCCCCCCGGGGGTTGATTTTTCACTTTCCCACTCTCTCGGGCGAGTACACACACCCTAGAGCAAAAATTATAAAAATAAAGAACAAAAACAAAAGAGCTGCCCGCTAACCCAGAAATTCAGCTACAGCTTTGTGTGCCAGGCCTGCAGGTGCCCTGTGTGGGGTCTGTACATGCCCTGCACCTGCACAGCCCTCAGCTCCCTCCCAGCGGCTGGGCCGGCCTGTGCAGTGAGTCACCCTCGCTCCGCATCTGCCCACTTCGCGCAGCACCCTGGCACCCTGGCACGATTCCCTAGGAATCCAGCTCCTTGAGGGCAGGATGAGAGAGATTAATCCCTGCATTCCCGGTGGCTGGTACAGCCCTCAGCGAAAGGGGCAATTCAAAAGCGGTTTGCTGGCTGAGCCTCCTCTTGCTTCGGCTTCCCATAGGGAGGCGGCCCAGGGCACGTGCTCACATGTGGATGCCCTGGGACACGCACAGCACTCTTTTTTTTTTTTTTTTTGAGAGGTTTTCGCTATAGGGCGCGTGCGCTCGCCAGACAGAGAGACATAGAGACAGAAAGCGAGAAATCACCCCCCAGGGGGGATGGTCACGCCGCAATCCCTTCTCCTCCATTCTCCTCTCGGGATCTTGGGCACGCACGCACATGCGCCTGGCGTGAGATTTAAGCCACCGGGTCCGAGACGTGAACCGCGGTTGACTACGTGGGAGTCCAGCGACATAGCCATTACGCTAACTGCTGGTTCCCCGCACAGCACTCTTCACACAGGTATCTTGGTCTCGAAGAGCAGCAAGCGTCCAGAGCTCAACTCAATCTCTGAGAGCAGCCAGGAGGCCTGATTGGTTAGGGAGATACCTGGGGACTCTGGCAGTCCCTCAAGCCACATGGTGGTCACCTAAACCAATCTGAACCACCTTCCCCGACAGCCCTGCCAAGCTCTGCCTGTGCCCCTCAGTCACGGCAGTTTCTCAGCAGTACCCGACATAACAGAAGACACAGGCTACCCTGTCATGAAATGACTCAGCCTGGGTCCCAGGCCTGCCACTCATGAACCCTGCAAGGGCTGGCAGCTGCCATGACTCTCCGGGCCTTGGATTTTCTGTACGTAGAACGGGACGACCCGACGCTGCCCAGGCCTCTTCCAGGATGGTCGGGGAAGCCAATGAGGCAGCAGCTGCGCCATCTTCCCCACTGTCTTCACTGTCTAACCGCACAGCTCTTCACGATGAGGCTGCCCTTCTCAGATGGGCTCGTCTGCTCCCTGGGAGCTCATGAAATCTGGAGGAGGGGGCAAGGCACTTCTGTCCTGTGATCCACAGGTCAGGGACATACGTGCATATGTGCATGTTCATAAAATCACCACCCTGCATCCTAGCCTAGACAAGCAGTAGGGGTCACCCGAGTCAGAGGAAGAACAATTCTCTCAGACCACAGGAAAATGTAGGACGCATCTACTTTTAGGCCACCTGGGAGAGGCAAAGATGGGAGGGGAAAGAAGTGGTCAGCAACCAGACAAGCCTCTGAGAAAAGGAGGTCCCAGTGTGCCCCTGTCAGTCCCTGCCAGCATCGAAGGCAGCAGGGCTCCACGGTGACATCGAACTGCGGGACTCACTGGCCGGGCCGTGGCCAAGCCTCCGTCTTGCACTCTGCAAGGTGTGGGGAGCAGTGGTGGGCGTGACTCCTAGACACGGGAGGGGGCTGGGGTGACCTGCACTAGCCTGGCCGAGCCCACAGGAGGGTCCAGGTCTGGGGGAGAGGCCCAGGAGCTGGGGGACCTCGACCCTGAGCCTGGCTTCCAGATGGCAGCCTCTCCTCTGGGATGGCCGGTTATTCCTCTCGGGGCAATTCGCAAGGTGCTGGTAGAGAGCTCAGCTGGCAGAGGGGGAGATTCCAGCCCCAGTACAGTGAGATTCCCGCCTCTCTAGTAAGGAAGCGGAGGCCGCGTGGTGGCCTGTCTAGCTGGGGCCCTGCAGCTCTAAGATGTAGAGCAGTGACTTGGACACTGGCCGGTCCAGCTCAACGGTGTCCTGCTGGTGTCCAGCACCGACGATGCAGCTGGCCCGGGAGGCCTCCAGAAGGGGCCTCATTCCCTAGCCTGTCAGGCAGTGTGGCCCTGAGATGGGGCTGGGACACCATGACCTTTTGGGGCTATGTAATCCAGCTGGCCTGGCTGATCCCGATTGCATGGCCAGGTGAGAGCCCTCTGAGGACTGAAATGTGCCTCCCTTGCCCTGGGAAGTACGTGTGGAACCTGGTGGGCAGGCATTGCTTCAAAAACGGGCTCCCACTGAGAACACAGGGGGTCAGAGCAGGGGCACTCGAGGTTCGTGACTCGGAGAGTGCCTGGAAAGGCTCGGAGACCAGAGGGTGTTCTGCAAGAAGTCATTCCAGGTCACCCACCAACGGCGTGGCTTCGGCAGTGTGCATTTCTGCTCTGGGGCTTGAGTTCCTGTTGTCTGATGAATGAAAAGCCAGAAAGTATGGTCTCCAGCCTTTTATTTTGAACATAACATTTCCACAGAACCCTAATACATACAAGGATGAAGCGGAGTGAGTCTGGCTCAAGACAGACGGGGCAGGGACCAGCAGTTAGCATAATGGCTATGTCGCTGGGCTCCCACGTAGTCGACCGTGGTTCGCGTCCCGGACCCAGTGGCTTAAAACTCATGCCGGGCGTGTGTGCGTGCGTGCCCAAGATCCCGAGAGGAGAATGGAGGAGAAGGGATTGCGGTGTGACCATCCCCCCTGGGGGGGTGATTTCTCGCTTTCTGTCTCTATGTCTCTCTCTGTCTGGCGAGCACACACGCCCTATAGCGAAAACCTTTCCAAAAAAAAAAAGACAGACGGGGCAGCCCTCGAGACCCTTCTCTTCTCTCCACCAGGACAAACCCAGACTTGGCCTGGAAACAACAGGCTTCACGGGCTCTGGGAGTCCATGGGCTGCTACCCTGCAGGGTTCCACACTCGTCCTGGTTGGTCTGGACTCACTCCTCTTCCTAGTCTCATTCCTAAGATGACAAGGCTCCTGCCTGGCTCCCACTCATGCAGAGCCCCCTCCTGCAGGTACGCGCAGGCCCCCAGGCTTCCCCAGAGAAACGCACATGCAGACGCTGGACACTCGTGTGTTCATGAGGGAGGTCCCAGGTCCCTGACATTTGGGAAAGCTGAGGAGAACATTCTAAACTTAACATGTACTTTTTAAAATGTTTAATATTTATTTGTTTATTTTGTTATTATTTAATTTGATGAGAGAGAGAAAGTGAGAGAGCAAGCTGCCAGGTCTAAGACTTGAACCATGGTCAGCCATGTGGGAGTCCAGCACCTTAACCACACGCCACCTGCCAGCCCCAACATGTACATGTTAATAGTTCAGCCGCACGTGGACATTGGTTTTACTTATTTTCATATGAAATGCTTGATCTCCCAAGAGAGTGGACTTGGGCGAAACCTCCTTACAGTGCCTGGGAGGCTGACAGGTGGAGAACTCAGGTGCCCGGGGGGTTTGGGACCTTACGATCGATGCTCCCCCTCCCACCTGGACAGGCGCCGGCCCCGGCGCCCATGCAGCGAAGGGAGGACCAAGCGCATGGACGGTGTGATGCGCCCCTCAGTTAACGGGCCCACGCTGCCCACCCACGTCTGCGGTACGCACCTCCCTGCCGCCGTGCGGCCAGGGCACGGAGCACATGATGGGATCAGTCACCACTCTTT
>NW_006160193.1:3888640-3890384 GCF_000334495.1 Tupaia belangeri chinensis | reverse complement strand
CACTCGAGGATCTTCCGAGCACGCAGGGGGCTGAGCGGTAACAGGAGGGATGCCCGCGAGTGTCCTCAGAGGCCTGCTTCCTAAGTCCCCCTGCCCGCTCTCTCTCCACCGCCAGCCTACGGTTCCCAACCCCCGCGCGTTGGCATCTGAGAACCGACGACCCTTTCTGTCTGTGAAATAGGCCTCGGTTCCCCGGCTGGCACGGCTCCTCCACAGCATGACCCCCTTCGTCCCCGTCCACCTCCCGCCTTGCCAGCGTGGCCCCTCCGGCATGGCCACACGGTCCCGGGCGGCACCCTTGCTCACGCCTCCTCTGCTCTGGCTCCCTGTGGCCTCTGGGCAGTGCTGTCTGCCGTCTCCCCATGAGGGGCCAGGGAAGGGTTGTTCTGAATCAGGTCCAGGCACACGGTACCTAAGAGACCTCGGGCAGATTCTTGCCAGCCTGTCCTCATCTCGTCACCTGAGAGCGGGGGAGGCAGTTGTGGTGCAGAGAGGGATGTCTGGCACGTGATAACTGGAGTCAGTGGTAGCTGATGTTCTCGTCCGCGCTTGGGAACTGTGCAGAGGCCCAGCTGTGGCATGGCATGCGGGCCGACACTGCTCTGGGCAGGCAGAGGTCACATGAGCGGCCTGGGGCCTGGACCCTGGCAACCCAAAAGCTAGGGGCAGCGGCACACAGCTGAAGTCCCAGCTACTCAGG
Source organism: Tupaia belangeri chinensis (assembly GCF_000334495.1). Lineage (NCBI taxonomy): Eukaryota > Metazoa > Chordata > Mammalia > Scandentia > Tupaiidae > Tupaia > Tupaia belangeri. The sequence continues at coordinate 3,889,684 of NW_006160193.1, read as the reverse complement.
AGGCTGAGGCAGGAGCACGTGGACATAGTAAGACCCTGTCTCAGAGGACAAAGGCTGGTCCCGTGGCCTAGTGGTTAAAGGAGACGGCTCCCACTTGTCCGATTGCATGGTTGGAATCCCGGCCCCAGTGGCTTAGACATACCCATGTGTGTGTCCCCAGAATACTGGCAGGATGGAGAAACAGAACAGAGGGGATTCCACATGACCACACCCCCGTTGGGGGGTGCTTTCTCTCCACCCCACCCTGTCTCTGCCTCTCCATGTCTCTCTCTCTCTCTGGCAGGTGGACGTACCCTCTGGCAATAAAAACGAGTGAAACCGAGTCCCCTGCTGACCACAAACAGCCTGCACTGAGCTCCACGCCTCAGACATCCCTATATATCAATGACCTGTTTTGAAAATCCCACGTACCGACTCACTGAGTAACTTGGTCCAGAACGTGTCAGGCCTCTCCTTGGAGGGGCGCAGGTGAGATGAGGCTGGCCGGGCCAGTCGGCAGGCAGAGGAGGCAGCTCTGCGGCCTTGGCAGACTTCGCTGCTGTCCCAGGACAGAGGCGCCCACGCTGGGTGGCAGCAGTGACCTGCCATGCAGATGCAGCTTTGAGGCCACCGCCCCAGTCCTGTTCTGAATGGTGGGGTGCCCACTGGCAGTGACCCCTGCTTAGTCCTTTCTAAGCATCCACAAAGAGCAGCACGTCCCAGGCTGACAGCGTGTGCCTTTACTTTAAACAACATTTAATACACTAAATGCCCTTTAACTCTAAGTGACTTGTCCTTCTGAAAATCTCGAATTGATAGGAACTGTGTGAGTTCTGCACTCTGAACCAAGTTTTTCTCCCAAATTATATAATTTATCTGAATTTCTACATTGATATTTAACTTTAAAATAAAAATTTTAAATAAAGCCACCCGTTAGTTTTAGTTTCAGAATTCCACTTAAACTGGGACCAGCAGTTAGCATAAAGGCTATGTCGCTGGACTCCTATGTAGTCGACCGTGGTTCAAGTCCCAGACCCGGCGGCTTAGACTCACGCCGGGTGTGTG
>NW_006160193.1:3877167-3888486 GCF_000334495.1 Tupaia belangeri chinensis | reverse complement strand
AAAAAAAAAAAAAAAAAGAATTCCACTTAAACTGGGAGCTACCAAAAAGAACCATTCTACCATAAAGCAAACAAAATTGTAATATATTGGGTTGCTGGAAGTCATGATGCATTTTTGCATAGGAAAACATAGAGAAACACGTCATGACTTTTCTGGCAACCCGGTATTTTTTAATTTACCACTGCTCAAAAGAGTAGTAATTATTTCTGCGTCCCAGTCTCCATGAGTCTCTTCCATAAGATAAGCACTCCCGGAGCAGTTACGAGAGTGACTTTTCGTTCACAAGCAGAGCTCAGAGCGCTCCTCCCTGCAGACGGTCTGCACGCTGCGGACAGCAGTCATGGCCGGTGCTCCGGCTCCTGGTGGTGAGGGTCTAATGCAGGAAGCCCGGTGAAAAATGAACTTTTAAAAGATTACAAAATGGGGCTATGGGCCGGAGAGTGGGTGGGGCCGGAGAATTTAGGGTAGGTGACCACATCCCCTCTATCGTGGTGACATTAGCTGGGATGTGAATGACAAGAAGAGACCAGTCGTGCAAATATCAAGGACAGCTCGCTCCGCAGAGGAGGCAGCTTGTACAAAGGCGGGGTGGCAGGAGACAGGCGTGGTGTCCTTCCCCCTCCCTGGGTGTGCGAGGTGGAGGGGGAAGGAGGCCGGATAGGCAAGCAGGGCTTTACAAGCCAGGGCCACCGGGAAGCTTTAGGCAGGGGAGTTACACAGCCTGGCTATCATTTTTGAAACAAGGATGAAGCAAGGAGACCGGTCAGACGCTGTTGCCGGAGTCCGAGCCTGAGGAGGTGGAGTGTGGGCCCGGCTGGCAGCAGCGGACAGAGAAGCTGCTGGTTTTGGGCAAGTCTTAGAGGTGGTCTTTCTCTGTTGGATCGTTTGGTGAGCTAATAAAGCATAGCAAGGGCTGGGCGATTTCAACAGAAACCCTGAGGGCACCAGCACATCCCTAACCCAAAGGACGTGTAAACCCATGCAAGGAAGGGCCTCGCCGCACCTTGCCTCGTCCTCCCCGCGTGACCCCAGAGCCTGGCAGCAGGGTCACCCATCTGCTGAGTTAATTAATCGATGGTTTGTGGACTTAGATCTCAGAGAAAGATGAGATTGGATCAAGTCAGCATGCTCTTTCTGGAGCAAGCATTGAATAATAGGGCAGATTATCCTTTGAAACGAACGCGTGCAGCTGCTCCAGGGTCACCCTGACACACTGAAATTTGCCAAGAAAGCCTTTCCAGGAATAGGGAGAAGCCAGAAGATAAAGGCGTGTCAAGCAAAATACACACGCAGTCAAGAAACGCCTGCTGGCACCTGCCCCATGTCTAGCACTGCCTCATCCCTGAGGCCAAGGAAGATCAGACCAGCTCAGGTCTCCTGCACAGTCGGGAACAGAACCCACGCTCTCAGGGAGCTGGCGTGGCAGCACACAATGGAAGCCACACGCTGAGGCGCAGCCGCGGCACAGGGCTCCTACCTGCTCTGGGAGCTAGTTGTTCTTCCTCACTTCAACTCACTGTCCTTATCCACGTCCCCTAGAAACTTGGCTCCACGATGCGGCTGAAGGAGGCTCACGCGTGAACCCCGGGGCCGTGTCTCAGCCCCATTCCTTCCCTGCTGAATGTCCTGGCAAGTCACTTGACCTGCCGGAGTCCCTGGCTATTCACCTCTGAGAGGCGATGAGTCCTGTCCTGCTCCCTCCTCCGAAACGAGGAGGACAGGTAGCGCGTGGGCCGGTGTTCTGTATGCTGTACGCCCACCTGAGTCGGCAACAGTACTGGAGTGACCGTGAAAGGCGGTCCCTCTCCGCCTTGTGCCACGACAAGCCTGGCAAGGCGGGCATGTTTAAGTCTTTTTTCAGTCGTGAGTACAATTAGATAACCCGTAAGTGGAATTTACTATCCATGTGACTGGAGAATTTAGAAAGCAACCAGAACTATGAAAATGCTGGGCTGAAAGGACCTCAAAGTCATTTAGTCAAACTCCTACTTCCGGGCAACAGTCTACACCATCCAAGATGTTTGTGGGCTCAAAGTCTAATTTTTAAAAAGCTAAAAATGTAACTCTCATCCAACTATACAGCATGTCAAAGGCGGATTTAACTCACTAATAAAGGAGCCAGCAGGATGGTAAGGCCAATTCAAGGGTAACACAAGGAACACACACATCCAAGAAGCGGAAAGGTTTCAAATAACCTAGCGATGCAGCTCAGGGGCCAGAAAAGCAAGCACACACCAAACGTAAAACCAGCACAGCACAAGGAAAGGAGAGGAAGGGTGAGAGCAGAAATAAATGAAACAAACAAGCACCCTATAGCAAAAGCCTCTCAAAAAAAAAAAAAAAAAGAATTCCACTTAAACTGAAAGCTACCAAAAAGAACCATTCTACCATAAAGCAAACAAAATTGTAATATATTGGGTTGCTGGAAGTCATGATGCATTTTTGCATAGGAAAACATAGAGAAACACGTCATGACTTTTCTGGCAACCCGGTATTTTTTAATTTACCACTGCTCAAAAGAGTAGTAATTATTTCTGCGTCCCAGTCTCCATGAGTCTCTTCCATAAGATAAGCACTCCCGGAGCAGTTACGAGAGTGACTTTTCGTTCACAAGCAGAGCTCAGAGCGCTCCTCCCTGCAGACGGTCTGCACGCTGCGGACAGCAGTCATGGCCGGTGCTCCGGCTCCTGGTGGTGAGGGTCTAATGCAGGAAGCCCGGTGAAAAATGAACTTTTAAAAGATTACAAAATGGGGCTATGGGCCGGAGAGTGGGTGGGGCCGGAGAATTTAGGGTAGGTGACCACATCCCCTCTATCGTGGTGACATTAGCTGGGATGTGAATGACAAGAAGAGACCAGTCGTGCAAATATCAAGGACAGCTCGCTCCGCAGAGGAGGCAGCTTGTACAAAGGCGGGGTGGCAGGAGACAGGCGTGGTGTCCTTCCCCCTCCCTGGGTGTGCGAGGTGGAGGGGGAAGGAGGCCGGATAGGCAAGCAGGGCTTTACAAGCCAGGGCCACCAGGAAGCTTTAGGCAGGGGAGTTACACAGCCTGGCTATCATTTTTGAAACAAGGATGAAGCAAGGAGACCGGTCAGACGCTGTTGCCGGAGTCCGAGCCTGAGGAGGTGGAGTGTGGGCCCGGCTGGCAGCAGCGGACAGAGAAGCTGCTGGTTTTGGGCAAGTCTTAGAGGTGGTCTTTCTCTGTTGGATCGTTTGGTGAGCTAATAAAGCATAGCAAGGGCTGGGCGATTTCAACAGAAACCCTGAGGGCACCAGCACATCCCTAACCCAAAGGACGTGTAAACCCATGCAAGGAAGGGCCTCGCCGCACCTTGCCTCGTCCTCCCCGCGTGACCCCAGAGCCTGGCAGCAGGGTCACCCATCTGCTGAGTTAATTAATCGATGGTTTGTGGACTTAGATCTCAGAGAAAGATGAGATTGGATCAAGTCAGCATGCTCTTTCTGGAGCAAGCATTGAATAATAGGGCAGATTATCCTTTGAAACGAACGCGTGCAGCTGCTCCAGGGTCACCCTGACACACTGAAATTTGCCAAGAAAGCCTTTCCAGGAATAGGGAGAAGCCAGAAGATAAAGGCGTGTCAAGCAAAATACACACGCAGTCAAGAAACGCCTGCTGGCACCTGCCCCATGTCTAGCACTGCCTCATCCCTGAGGCCAAGGAAGATCAGACCAGCTCAGGTCTCCTGCACAGTCGGGAACAGAACCCACGCTCTCAGGGAGCTGGCGTGGCAGCACACAATGGAAGCCACACGCTGAGGCGCAGCCGCGGCACAGGGCTCCTACCTGCTCTGGGAGCTAGTTGTTCTTCCTCACTTCAACTCACTGTCCTTATCCACGTCCCCTAGAAACTTGGCTCCACGATGCGGCTGAAGGAGGCTCACGCGTGAACCCCGGGGCCGTGTCTCAGCCCCATTCCTTCCCTGCTGAATGTCCTGGCAAGTCACTTGACCTGCCGGAGTCCCTGGCTATTCACCTCTGAGAGGCGATGAGTCCTGTCCTGCTCCCTCCTCCGAAACGAGGAGGACAGGTAGCGCGTGGGCCGGTGTTCTGTATGCTGTACGCCCACCTGAGTCGGCAACAGTACTGGAGTGACCGTGAAAGGCGGTCCCTCTCCGCCTTGTGCCACGACAAGCCTGGCAAGGCGGGCATGTTTAAGTCTTTTTTCAGTCGTGAGTACAATTAGATAACCCGTAAGTGGAATTTACTATCCATGTGACTGGAGAATTTAGAAAGCAACCAGAACTATGAAAATGCTGGGCTGAAAGGACCTCAAAGTCATTTAGTCAAACTCCTACTTCCGGGCAACAGTCTACACCATCCAAGATGTTTGTGGGCTCAAAGTCTAATTTTTAAAAAGCTAAAAATGTAACTCTCATCCAACTATACAGCATGTCAAAGGCGGATTTAACTCACTAATAAAGGAGCCAGCAGGATGGTAAGGCCAATTCAAGGGTAACACAAGGAACACACACATCCAAGAAGCGGAAAGGTTTCAAATAACCTAGCGATGCAGCTCAGGGGCCAGAAAAGCAAGCACACACCAAACGTAAAACCAGCACAGCACAAGGAAAGGAGAGGAAGGGTGAGAGCAGAAATAAATGAAACAAACAAGCAAAATACAAAAGAGCTATGCTTTTCTTTCTAAATTTTGCCAGAGGGTGTATGCGCTCACTGGGGCGAGAAGGGGTGGGAGACAGCAGGGCACCTCCCCCCGTGTGGCAGGGCCATGGCGCCACAACTTCTTGTCCGTTACTCCCTCCACCGGGGATCCGGGCCTCGCAGGCACACGCACGAGCTTGTTTTCCAGACTGCAGGTCCAGGCCTCAAACCGTGTGGTTGGCCATGTGGGAACCGGCTGCCTTATTTGCCAAGCCAGATGATGGCACCAAAGGATCTATGAAACAAAAAGTTGCTTTTCTACACATAAAAGAACATAGATTTTAAAAACATTTGTGAAATAGACTTTAGCTCCTCTTATCATACAAAAGCAACGGAACAGTGTGAGATGATACTTGTTCATCTACATGGAGCTATGTTTATCTCTGTATGCATTTCACAACATCATTTTATAAACCCAAAATATACACAGTAAAGTTCATGTTTAAAAAGTAAAAGAAAAGAAACATATGTGTAATCTTTGGAAGAAAAGAATGCTGTAATAATCTTGCAAAGTTAGATACAAAACTGGTTAGTGTCCCCCACAGCAAGGAAACATAACTTTTGTTATTATCTTTTCTACTAAACAGAAACCACTTAGCTCTCTACCAGACAAAAACCATTTGTAACTTATCAGTTGTTCACTTGTAACTTTACAGAGTCTGGACACTAATTAAAAGTAAAGGCCCAGCTCTGCTGCATACATGCTGAGATGCTGCACTCCGCAGGCTGAGATCATGCGGAAGCTGAGTGGGATTCCCAGTACTATCAAAGGGAAGGGCCCGGGACGCAGATCGAAGGGAAGGGCCCAGAACTCTGGGAGGCCAAGGCAGGAGGATCACAAGTTTGAGGTTGCCTGGCTAAAAAAAGCCAGGGCCTGGCTAAAAAAAAAAAAAGAAGTAAGTCTGTGGAGTCCCAGCTGGGAGGCTGAGACAAGATGATCACACAGTGAGATGCTGCTTAAAAAAAAAAAAGTTTAAAAAAAAAGAAGTAAGTCAAATAGTCACCTTCTCTAAGAATGCCGTATGCTGCTAGACGAATGCCTTGAGTGACCCTGAAAGAGCACGGGACAATCTTGTCTTCTCCAAGTTTTCAATAACGTCTCTAAAATAGCTTTAAAATAGCTAAACATAGTTTATTACGTGTTGCAGTGAACTGATTAATAAGTTCTTTCTGATCTGGCTCGTTTTTGCTTCTGCCTCATTCACATCCTCTTCATTTGTGAAAATCCTTCCAATGATTAAGAATTGCTTAGTCTTCTGGGACCAGCAGTTAGCATAATGGCTATGTAGCTGGACTCCCATGTAGTTGACCATAGTTCGAGTCCCAGGCCCGGTGACTTAAACTCATGCCGGGCGCGTGCGTGTGCATGCCCAAGATCCCAAGAGAATAGAGGAGAAGGGATTGCTGCGTGGCCATCCCCACGGGGGGTAATATCTCACTTTCTGTCTCTCCTTCTCTCTCTGTCTTTCTGGCGAGCGCACGAGCCCTATAGCAAAAACCTCTCCCCCCCCAAAAAAAAATAAATAAAAATAATTGCTTAGTCTTAGGTCAAATCATCTTGAAATTTGGTGCTGGGTTTGGGGGGGGGTGCCTCTTTTCCAGAACATCTAGTCCTTAATGCTCCTCTGAATTCTCTCCAACTGTGTCACTCGTGGGTCTCCTAAAGAGGAAAAATGACACATCTGATTCACAGGCTTTCTGAGCTCCCTGAGGCTCTGCCGTTCTGAGGTAGGTCCCATAATTAACCCTAATTTCCTAGCCTTCACAAACTCACCCATGTCATGCCTTTCTTTCCAATGTAACTGTGCTTGGAAGTCACAAACCAAACCCACTAGAGGCATAAATAGAGCCAACCCACACGAGCTGGCACAACACGGCGAAGATGAAGGAGAGATCTAATTACTCCAAGGATGCTTTGGCATATCTGTCTTTTCCACGGAGGCTAGGGAAGTGGAAGGAATGAATAAACAAACAAATCAATAAACCAAATGGACTAAGAATTGAAAGAATAAACAGATTCCAAGGTTTTGGCATGCTACGTGTGTTTCAAGAAACCAAGTGAGGGGTCCCACAGGCGGCTAAGTTGCTGGACTCCCACATGACTGATCACAGTTTGATCTGAGCCAGACCTGGTGGCTTGCTTTCTCATTTTGTCTCTCTCTCTTCTCTCTCTCTGTCTCTCTGGTGAGCTCACGTGCCCTATAGCAATTTTAAAAAACAATAATTATTATTGTTATTATTACTGTTAATGAAATCAAACAAGTAACTCTTTCAAAAGGAAAGCAAGCAAGGGAGGAAGGGAATTTCTGAGGACTAGTCGAGCGAGGGCCTTCAGAAGTGGGAAACGGCTGAATGATTACTGCGGGAATTTCAAGCATCTCCTGGCGAGGCAGGGATGAAGCTATTTCATTTTGAAGGTGGGGACACCAAGGAGTAGAATGATGTACATCTGAGAGCAGACCGCGCAGGATCTGAAGGCACCCATGTGGCCCTCGAAGCCAACAGGGCTCCTAGGTTTTGAACACCTAAGGCCTGGGGTCTAGAGACCAGTGCTGACCACGCGGTCCCTTCCCAGCTGCTGTGTGGCAGGAGGGAGGCATCGCTCAGCATCTGTTCTGACTGGAGGAGCTAGAGGGAAGGCGGGGCTAATGTAAAGAAAGGCGGGGTACGCCTAAGAGAGTGGTGATCTAAGACATCCTGCATAGGATAAATGTGGTTCGTCGCCTCAGAAAGCGAGTTTTTCTTCCTCACGTTCCATTTCTGATCATCAGGCCGCCCCTATTTTTGATTTCCTCCTAGAATGTACGAGATAAGTGTTTTTCCCATCCAAAATAGCACTGCTTTAGTTTCCAAGAGTTCTGTTTGCGTTCCATCCCATGAGGTGTGCAGCGTTGTCTGTATTCCTTCTTACAAAAAGGCCCAGCACCCACAGTAGAACCACGGTAGAAACCACAGGCTCGAGACAGACGAGGAAGCCCTTCCCGTGGGCGCTGCCCCGGTGCTGCCTCTCGTTAGGTGGCTGACTCCACGTGGGGCCGCAGCTCTCCCAAAGATGCTTTCTCACAGCGTGGACGCTCAGCACGCGGTTCTTTTCTGACCCTTACCTCTTCCTTAGGCCTCAAGGCACATACTGAATAAGAGCGAGAAAAGGGAGGGGAAGGAGCACGTGCCTCTGGCTACCGGAACAGGCCTGGGTGGGCCACACCCGCACTCTGGAGGGCGTCACAGGTAAACGTGGGGCCGAGAGCGACGTCGGCCCACCCTGCTCTGACCGAAGGAGGAGGAGCACGGCGCCTCACCCGCGCCACCCAGCTGCCATCAGGGGCCACGTCGGCACTGCAGTCCCCTCATTTCCGAGCCACGCTTTTTCTCGACACCAGCGGCTCTCAAAAGCAGGGTCCTCAGAGCAGGCTCAGCACCCCCTGGAGTGGGACAAGCTGGACGCGCTCCCCCTCCCCAGGGCAGGAGTCAGAGGCTGGGAGGGCGGGGCTCAGCGCTGTCCTCTGACTAGGCCCTCCGGGGGGTGCTGATGCTCCTGAGGTCTGGGACCCTCGGGTGCAGGTCTGGGCTGCCTACTCCACAGCAGATTCTCAGCTGGGGCCGTTCTGCACCCTGCGCCCCACCCCCAGCCCCAGGGACATCAGGCAAAGTCTGGAGACATTTTTAGCCTCACGACTGCGGGGGTGAAACTGCTTCTGGGAGGGAGAGGCGTGTACGCTGCCGAACACCCTCCTGTGGGGAGAGGCGTGTACACTGCCGAACACCCTCCTGTGGGGAGAGGCGTGTACACTGCCGAACACCCTCCTGCGGGGAGAGGCGTGCAAGCGGCGTGTACGCTGCCGAACACCCTCCTATGGGGAGAGGCGTGTACACTGCTGAACACCCTCCTGTGCAAGGCAGCCTCCCACAGGGAGTCATCTGCTGCACATGGCGGTAGTGCCGGCCGAGGAGCTGTCAGGGCCGCAGCCCCTCTGAAGGCATCTAACGTGCTGCAGGTGTGGCCCTCCGTAACTGCGCTGTAACGGGAGTGGGCCCCGCTGGCGTGCCTATGAGGTAGGGCGAGCCAACATCCTGGCACCTCAGCTACCTGGGAGGCCAGAGCCCTAGCCCAGGCCCAGTCACTCCAAACGCAGCCCCATGTCTAGTTCCCACGGCGCCGCTCGAGTCACCTTCCGTGACTGCCAAGTATTAGGGGTTAGAGAGCAAGGCTGGCCCCACAGCCTAGTGCTTAAGGGGTCTAGATCCCACCTGGACAAACACGGTTCAAGTCTGGGCCCTGCTGGCCTGTGCAGAGTCCCAACGGGACAGAGAAATGGAGGAGAAGAGACTGCTGTGTGACCATGCCTCATGGGGGAGGGGGTGCTCCCTCTTTTTCTCCTTCTCTGTCTCTGGCAATTAAAAAAAGAAAAAGAAAAAATGATTAGAGACCAGTACTGATTTAAAAGGAAAAGTCCGAGTGACCCCCCCCCCTTTCCAGTAATAGTAGACTAGTATTTTTGGTTCAATCTTTGTAGTAAAATAACCCAAAAAGTCAAGTAAGACCGTTAAAAAGAAGCAAACAGAAACACTTCTAAAGGCTTCAAACCACTGTCAAGACAGTAAGGAATTACTGGGCTAAAACTAAAAAGGAAAAGGGCCCAAACAGGCGAATGAGCACAGACACTCCCTCGGCCCCGAGGGCATGTCCGCATCTCAGGAAGTACAGACTCTGTGCTGACGGCCTCATAGGGGCAGGGGTGACCCCTCAAGGCGGTGTCCTCTTCACGGTATCCACAGCAGCAATCCCTGAACCTCAAGTGACAACTGCAGCCAGTGCCACTGACACGGTCCCTAAAGCATTCACGAGCCCCTCTCACATCCCAGGGACGACCCTACACCCCTTCTCCGCTGGGACTGCCTTAATCCTGGGGTAATGGCCAAGCGATGGCTTCTGCCGTTTCCTGCTTTACAGACGGAGCCTGCAGGATGGAGAGCTGAAGCGACTTGCCAAAATCCCGCACTGCGAAAGCGGCAGACCAAGCACACGCAAACTTGGGCTCCCTAACTCCAGAGTGGCTCCAGAACAAGCCAAAACCAGGAGGGCGTGAGATGTTCGCTCCTGTGTGATTTCAAACAGCACAAGGCTCCATGTGCGCCAGCAAGGGACAGGTTGAGGAAGACAGCGTGCACAGGAGTCTGGACAGTCAACGGGAAGGCAGCCTCGTTAACAGTGCAGGCACCACCACTGGTGGGTGAGAACGTGATTGAAGATTGTGTAAATTATGACTTATTGTTACAGAATAAACGCCTCCGGAAATCCAAGGAGCGAGCCGTAGGAAAGCATGCATGGCGTACTCGCGCTTACGCACCGTCATAGCTGTTGGGCTGCCGGGAAAGTCATGACGCAGTTCTGCACAGAAAAACAGAAGAATACTTACGACTCTCCCAACAACCTAATGTTACACGCGGCACAGCAGTACGAGCTTGGTCTTCAGGCCATTCTCCGCGGCTGCACAGAACGCACTGGCCGGCGCGCGGGCTGTGGCTTCAGGGCCACTCTCCCCGGTAAGACGGCACTCCTCGCTTCTTCCCCGAAGAAGAGATGTTAACTTAGGTACCTGCGGTGCGGCCAGCTGAAACCCTGCCACGGCAGCCCACCCACGCTCCCACCACGGGCGACCTCAGCACTACTTGACCTTGGGCAAATCACCTCACTGCTCTAACTGTCGGTACCCTTCAGAGCAGAACTGGGCAGCGTTGCATACCTCAAAGGGCTTTAATGTGAGAAACCAGTGACAGAAGGCATAGAGCCGCCCTGCCCGGAGCCAGGACACAGAGCTAGTACACGGCTACTTCACGATCACTGTCGAGCTGGTACCGTTTGTGTATGAGTGTGTGTGTATTATAAATACGTAGATGTTTCCAAGCACGGTAGCCGAAATCTTCACAACTGCTGATCTCCACGGGGTGTTTGTTCTTTAGTTTCCATACTTTCTGTGTTGCTGATTTGTACAATAACAAGTACGCTTTCTACAAGACCAGGAATAGTTTTATAGACAAACATACATTACGCGTATGCACACACGTGTATCTCCTCCCAGCACACATAAGAACACTCGTACAAAATGAACGCTCCTGTGTTTCAGTAGCATTACAGTAAGGTGACAGGCAGAACCCCAAGTCAGAGACCACGGAAAGCAGAAGGGCAGGCTGGGGGCTGAAGACCTGGAGCTGGAGCGCTGTCTGACACACGCTCACTGCTGCGAGTGATCGCAGAGCACGGAACACGCGGCAGCAGGCCAGCACCGCACAGAGGGAGCCAACCGAGCTGGATTCCAATCGGCTCTGTCACCTCCTCTCTATTAACCTGGAACAAGCCACTGGGGGGAGGGGCAGAGGGTACATATACTGGCCAGAGAGGGACAGAAAGTGGGGGGGAGAGACAGAGACAGAGAAAAGGAAAGCACGCCTGTGGGGCACGGCCACCATAATCCCTTCTCCTCCACGTCCCTCCATTCAGGGTGCTGGGAACGCACCTACACAGCTGTTCTCGAGGTGCTGGGCCTGGACTCGGAGCACACAGCTGGCCCTGCTGTTCTCGAGATGCTGGGTCTGGACTCGGAGAACACAGCTGGCCCTGCTGTTCTCGAGATGCTGGG
>NW_006160193.1:3857802-3877068 GCF_000334495.1 Tupaia belangeri chinensis | reverse complement strand
TTGCTGGGTCTGGACTCGGTGAACACAGCGGGCCCTGCTGTTCTCGAGACGCTGGGTCTGGACTCGGAGCACACAGCTGGCCCTGCAGTTCTCGAGACGCTGGGCCTGGACGCAGAGCACACAGCTGGCCCTGCTGTTCTCGAGACGCTGGGCTTGGACGCAGAGCACACAGCTGGCCCTGCAGTTCTCGAGACGCTGGGTCTGGACTCGGAGCACACAGCTGGCCTTGTGGAACCCGGCCGCCTCAACCACTGGCCACAGGCTAGCCCAGACAGTTTACCTTAAACCCCTCTGACCCTCAGTTTCCTAATATAAAATGTAATATCAATTCATGACACTATGACATGGATTAAATGTGATCACAAATGTGAAAGCCATTTACATCTAGCAAAAGTTCAACAAAAGCAGTTTCTGTCCCCCTTCGGTCCTACTTTGTCAGTGACAGTGTAAGCCACTGGACCAGTTCTCTCTGAGCCTGCTCCCCACTAGGAAATCAGAGCCTCTGCTGACCCCTGGATGCGGCGGTAGCTGTGGAACAGCTTTGTGAATACGGAGCCCTAACAACGAGAGGACTGTCCAGGTGGACTTGGTTTTGTTGTGCTCAGTTGCTTTATAGCCTCTTGGATCCAGTGAGTGCAGGCAGCCTTTAGAAATCTAGCAGATGTGCTGATTTTTACTAACTAGTCAAAAACCACTGAACTTCATGAGTTTTCCCAAAAGAGCCGGTCTCCACCCACGGCACCCTGGTCTGGCCCGGCCCTCAGCTCTGCTGCTCAGAACGCGCTGCCGGCTCGCGCAGGCCCGAGGCTTCAGCGTCACTGTCCCCGGTAAGACGGCACTCCCTGCTTCTTTCCCGAAGAAGAGATGTTAACTTAGGCACCTGCGGTGCGGCCAGCTGAAACCCTGCCACAGCAGCCCACCCACGCTCCCGCCATGTGGTGCCTTAATAATACCCAGCATTTCCAGCGTCCTTTGAGAGTAAGAGGGTTCTTCAAAAAGTCCATGGAAAAATGGAACTAACGTACAAGTTCATTCAGGTGTGGAAAGAACTGAAATGCTTATGCACAGTTTTTTTTTTTCTTAATATTTGCACTTTCCACCAGCTTTTTCTTTTTTGAGAGATTTTTGCTATATGGCCCATGGCCTTACCGGAGACACAGAGAGAGCCAGAGAGCCAGAAAGTGAGAAAGCACCCCCCGGAGGGATGGCTACACCACAATCTCTTCTCCTTCATTCTCCTCTTGGGACCTTGGGCACGCGAGTGCCCAGCATGAGTATTAAGCAGCTAGGTCCGGGACTTGAATGGTGGGCGCCTATGCGGAAGTCCAGGGAAGTAACCATTACACCACCTGCTGGTCCCTCCACAAACTTCCGGAAGAGTCCAAGCATTTCTCATAAACTGTCCCCTCTGACTAGAGAAGCATAAAGCGCAGTAGGTAAGGCAGGGTCATTATTCTGTTGTTGCTATTTTAGGGTTTTGCCATAGGGCCCATGTGCTTGCCAGAGAAAGAGAGACAGTGAGAGGTAAAGTGAGAAATCTCCCCCGAGGAGGGATGGCCACACCTCAATCCCTTCTCCATTCTCCTCCTGGGATTTTGGGCATGCACGCGCATGCGCTCAGTGTGATTTTCAAGCCACCAGATCCAGGACTCTAACCGTAGCCAACCATGTGGAAATCCAGTGCCTTCACCATGCCACCTGCTGGCCGCAGAGATTACTACCTTACCATGGGAAACTGGATCCAAGGTTAATGACGTCCTCAAAGTCAAACCTCACTTCTCCAACTACACTTGATAACAGAAAGGGGACTGGACATGCACATACTTCCGTGAGGCCATGGAACTGTGTTTCTGCCCTGCTTCACCGGAAGCTGGGCCGGAGGCCGACATCGGGAAACAAGCAGGGTTTGGAGTTTGCTTACATGGGGATCGACTCACCCTGGTGGAGACAACTGGGAAAGGGGATCAACCTGCTCGCTGCCTCACCTGACTTAGATCTGCCCACACTCGAGTTAGGAAGAGCCCCAGGTCCACAGTGCAGCCTGGACCGGCCCTGCGGCATCTTTAGCTCGGCCCTGCTCTTCCACAAGTACCTGATAACATGGAGGCTCAGAGGGAGAGTAACTCACCCATATCACCCGGGCATGGCAGAGCCGAGCCAAGAACCTCGCTCCCCAGAATTCCAGCTACTGTTCTCTGCACCCCATCCCTCAAAAGGTTCACTTTAGAACTGTCCACTTAACAACCACTGAATATATTCCCATACTCCTGCCGCACACCTGCCTTTCCCATCCTTTCTTCTCTTAGAATCAAAATCACTCACCGTGGCCAGCGGACATGAGCATACACCGTATGCCCACCTGTGGGGTGAAAGCCCCGGCTCCTGACTGTCACTACAGCAGGGAAGTGCTCACACACTGACTCACGAGCACAGCACGTCGTCACCCTGCCCTTGAGGAGGAGCTGAGCAAAAGGAAGTGGTGACTGAACACCTACAGTGTCCTCTCCTTTCAGCTTCTTAACCTCCCCGAAGCTTCAATTCTCAGCGAAAGGAAATGCCAGAGGAGTTACATTTAGGTCAACAAGTACGTTCAAGTGATTACAAAAAATGAATGTGATAACAAAAAATGGAGGCTATCCAATGCAAACTGAAGGTCCAGACTGCACCTTAAACAAAGTATCAGGACAGCAGGTGGTATGGTGGTTAAGGCACTGGATTCCTACATGGCTAACCACAGTTCAAGTCCTGGATCTGGCGGTTTGAAAGTCATACTGGGCACATGTGTGTGCATGCTCAAAATCCCAGGAGGAGCAATTCTGATGTGGCTATCCCATCGGGTGGTGATTTCTCACTTTCCTTCTGTCTCTCTCCGGCAAATGTACACACCCCACAGCAAACAAACAAATAAGAAACAGAGCCTCTGGAATTCCTGGGCAGTCCAGGGCAGAGACTCCTGGGCCTGGGAACTGCTGGAAGTCATGAATTGCAGCCAAATGAACAAGTCACTTCACCTCTCTGTGCCTCAAGTACCTCGCCATGAAAGGAGAACAGGAAAAGCACCTGCTTCTGGGGTTTCTGCAAACACTACATGAGAGAGTGTATGTTAAGTGCTTAGAACAGTTCCTGGCATGCAAAAACATGCAATAATGACATTTGCATTACTATTGCTATTTACATTAATTGAGAAATGGCGTTCATGTCTTCTTACCAAACTGTATTGTCAAACTTAGGGTTCACGCTTTATGACATTTTTGCAAACTATTGAAAAGAATTAAATCATCCCCCAGATATAGCTGACTGAAAAGAGAGAGTTTATGGTCCATAAGATGGTGGAATAGAGGGGCTGGCAGGTGGCATACTGGTTAAGGTGCTGGACTCCCACATGGCCGGCCATGGAAGTTTGAGTCCCAGACCTAGAAGCTTGCATTCCTATTTTCCCTTTCTCTCTTTTTCTCTCTGGTCGAATTAAACAAATAATAATGATGATAGTAATTGAAATTAAATAAAATAATTCTATAAAAAGAAAAAAAAGATGGCAGAATAGAAAGATCTAGACCCTCCTTCCCCCGTGGAGATGAATTAACAATAGGCGGACCAATTGCCTTTGTGAGAAATCCAGAAACCAGTTAAGAGGGTTCTGCAACCCAGGTGAGCCAAGAAGAATGTCACTGAAGTGAGCAGAAAAATTTATGACATTTACTTGCCAAAACCCCTCCCCCAGCATGGTCTGGCATCATTGGGAAAAAACATCTCCAATCTCAACTTCTCCCTGGGGACGAAAAGAGAATAGAATATATATTCAACATTATCATTTGGGGTAAGGGGTGGGGGAGCTACTAAGGTACTGGTTTCGATTTTCCCTGAATCTAAACTCTGAGGGAAGAGGCACTGGGTTGGGACCACTAAAAGCAAAATCACTGTTTCTGGCTCTAGCACCAGAGTGTGCAGTTCCACACACAAACACTAGGGGGAACTCTGGTACCAAGGCTTACTGCAGCACCGAGAGGACTCGACCACAATCAGTCTTAGGGGCTGGGGGGAGGGACGAGGGGGTCCTAAATAGAAACAGGCAAACCTCGACTGGGAGATTGCATGCACAAACCCAAAGACGACTCATCCCTAGAAAAACTTTGACAGGTCCTCTACACTATCTCGCCAGGTTGACTGGTGAAGGTCTCTTGCACAAAGCCAGAAAGTAAAGACTAACAGAAGTGGCTTTTTTTTTTTTTTCAAATGCCTAAGCCATAACAAAAGACAACAATGCATACAAAGAAATAGGGTAACAGGGCCCACTCAAAGGACCAAAATAAATCTCTAGAAACCGACTCTAGGGACCAGCAGTTGGCGTAACAGCTATGTCGCTGGACTCCCACGTAGTCGACCGCAGCTTGAGTCCCAGACTCAGTGGCTTAAACTCACGCCGGGTGCGTGTGCGTGTGTGCCCAAGATCCTGAGAGGAGGATGGAGGAGAAGGGATTGCGGCGTGGCCATCCCCCTGGGGGGTGATTTTTTGCTTTCTGTCTCTCTGTCTCTCTCTGTCTTTCTGGCGAGTGCATGCGCCCTATAGCAAAAACGTCTCCAAAAAAAGGAAAAAATAAAATAAAAAGAAGCCGACTCTAAAGAAGCAGAGATGTATGAATTAACAAAGTATTCAAAATAACTACTATAAGAATGCTTTAGAACGAAAAGAAAGCACAGTTAGACAACTAAAAGAAATCAGGAAAACAAGGGATGGATGAAATCAGAATGCCAACAAAGAGAAAAACTAAGAAGGCCAACTGAAGAAGTCATTAAAAGGGTTAAAAACAGACTTAATTAGGAAGAAGGAAAACAGCAAGTCAAAGTCAGGATATCTGAAATTACTGACAGAGAGAGGCAAAAAGGAAGAAGAATGTAAGAAGTTAAAACAATTTAAGAGACTTGTGGGACATCAGCAAGTGGAATAACATACATATTACAGACCATGGAAAGGAGAGAAAGAGGGAAAAGACAGAGACTATTTGAAGAAATTCAATTTCTAGAATCTGAGGAGAAAAATACACAAAAGTTCAAGAAGCTCAACAGCTCCAACTAAGATAAATACAAAGAGACCAACACCAAGACACAATGCCAAACTGTCCAAAGTAACAAAGAGCGGCCAGCAGATGGCGTAATGGTTACGTTGCTGAACTCCCATGTAGTCTCCGCAGTTTAAGTCCTGGACTCGGCAGCTTAAAATTCACACCAGGTGCGTGTGCGTGTGTGCCCAAAATCCCAGGAGGAGAATGGAAGAGAAAGGACTGTGGTGAGACCCTCTCTCCACGGGGTGGGGGAGGTTCTTGCTTTCTGTCTCTCTGTCTCTTTCTGTCTGGCTGGCAAGCACACATGACCTATAGCAAAAATCTCTCAAAAAAAAGAAGGCACAAAAAAACAATATTGGAAGTAGCAAAGAAAAGTGACTCTTTATATACAAGGAAGTCTTAATAAAATTATCAAAGTATTCCTCAGCAAAACAGCTTACAGGCCAGAATAGGAATAGAATAATATATTTTAAGAGTTAAAAGTAAAACAAAACAAAACAAAAATACTGTATACAGCAAAACTGTCCTTCAAATATAAAGGTGAAATTAAGTAGATAACAGATGACAATTAGACCTGCCCCACAATAAAACAGAAAAATCCACAAATATGTGAAAATTAAATAACTTACCCTTAATTCACCATTGTGTCAAAGAAGAAATCATAAGGGAGTTGAAAAAATATCTGGAGACAAGTGGAAATAAAAATACAATATACCAGAACTTGGGAGATACAGTGAATAGAGTCTTAGGAGGGTAGCTTATAGCAGTGTGCTTACATTAAAAAGTTTCAAAAAAGATCTCAAACCAATGACCGACAACTTCAAGGAACTAAACACACACACACAAAACCAAAAGTTAGGAGGAAAGTGGAAATAATGGGCCTAATCGAGATTAGAGCAAAGAGGTGAGCAGACAGCAAGGTGGTTAAGGGGCTGGACTCCCGCATGGCTATCAGTGGTTCAAGTTCCAGACATGGCGGAAAATCACACCAGGTGTGTGTGTGTGCACCCAAAATTGCAAGATAAGAATGGAAGAGATGGGACTGCAGTGTGGCCATCTCCCCTGTTACTTTCCCTCTGTCTCCCTCTGTCTCTCTCTGGAAGTGCACATACCAAAAAAAAAAAAAAAAGAACTAAAGATAAATGAAAGACAGAAAGGAAAACAGCTCCAAAGTCAAATGAAATTAAGAGGGAAAGAAGATTCAAATAACTAAATAAGAAATGAGAGCGGACATGTTAGGATTGATGTCACAGATATAAAAAAGATTCAAATAACTAAAATAAGAAATGAAAGAGGACATGTTAGGATTGATGTCACAGATATAAAAAGGATGATAGACTACTATTTACATGCTAATAACCGAAATAACCTAGAAAAAACTGATCAATTCCTACAAACACACAATCTATCAAGACTGACTCATGAAGAAATAGAAAATCTGAATAGACCTATAATTAATAAGGAAATTGAGGCATTGATTTAAAAATCACAGCTGGGGCCAGATGGTGGCATGGTGGTAAAACATGAAGTTCTGTGAGGCTGACCCCCATGGGGAGGTTCCAGGTTCCTACCCAGAGACCTCCCTGAGAACACCAGATGCACATATGACCTGGAGCTAACTGAGGCTGGTGGTGGATCATGGCATCAAGACCCTGTTGGAGTGCTGTCTCTCTCTGTCTCTGTATCTTTCTCACTCAAGAAAGAAGGAACAAACAAATGAACAAAGGAAAATAAATTTAAAAACAAAACTAACAAACAAAAAAAGCCTTCCAACAAAGAAAGCCCAAGATAAGAGGGCTTCCCTGGATAAATCTACCAAACATTTAAAGAAGAATTAGCAGCAACCCTCGAACTCTTCCAAAGGATTAAAGAGGAAAGAATAGTTTCAGACTCATTGTATGGGGCCAGCATTACTCTGATACCAAAACCAGACAAATATAGAACAAGAAAAGAAAGCTACAGCCCAGTGTCTCTGAAGAACATGATGAAAAAGTCTTCAATGAAATGCTAGCAAACCCAACTCAACAGCACATTGAGAGAATTATTATACACCATGAGCAAGTAAGATTGATACTTAGAGCATGGATGGTTTAACATACAAGAATCAATCGACATAATATACCATGTTAACAGAACGATGGGCAAGATCCACATGATCATCTCAACTGATGCAAAAAATTTAAAAAAGGCATGTGGCAAAATTCAACACCCTTTCATGATAAAGATAAAAAACACTCAACAAACTAGAATTAGATATAACTACCTTAACATAATAAAAATAAAGCAAGGGAATGTCAAAAGTTCATTTGTGGAAACTAATTAAAGTAGGAGTTTGTTTTGGTACAATACAAATTTTAAATCTGTGCAAAGTTTTTTCATAATACACATTTCCCATGAACTTTTGGAAGATCTTTTGCATACTAAAAGGCCATAGCTAACATCGTACTCAAGGTGGAACACTGAAAACCCTAAGATCAGGAGCAAGGCAAGAATATCCCCTCTTACTTCAATTCAGCATAGCTGGAAGTCCTAGCCAGAGCTACTAGATAAGGAAAAAAATAGACACACATTTTGGAAAGGAAGAAGTCAAAATATATTTGTTCCTAGATGACAGGGTCTTGAATTGAAAACCCTAAAGATTCCACAAAAAGACTGCTAAAACCAATAAGCAACTTCAGCAAAGTTGCAGGATACAAAAATCAACACAAAACAAACCAGGTGCACTTCTGTGTACTAACAATGACCAAAGAGAAGAGAAAAATAAGAAAACAATCCCATTACTACAGCATCAAAAAGAAAAAAAATACTTAAGAATAAACTTAACCAAGAGAGTGAGGGCCAGCCAGGTGGCATGTTTGTTTGTTTGTTTGTTTGAGAGATTTTCACTATAGGGCATGTGCCCTCGCCAGAAAGACAGAGAAACAGAGATAGAAAGCAAGAAATCACCCCCCAGGGGGGATGGCCATGCTGCAGTCCCTTCTCCTCCATTCTCCTCTCGGGATCTTGGGCACACGCACACGTGCCCAGCGTGAGTTTAAGCCACCGAGTCCAGGACTCAAACCGCGGTTGACTACATGGGAGTCCAGCAACATAGCCATTATGCTAACTGTTAGTCCCACGGTGGCATGGTTTTTAAGGCAGCTAGATCCCACATGGCCCACTGCATGGCTCGAGTCTGAGATGCAGCAGTTTGAAAAACATGCTAGGCATGTGCGAATGCATGCCCAAAATCCCAAGGAAAGAATTCTCTCTGTGTCTCTCTCCAGTGAGCACAGGTATCCTATAGCAAAAAAAGGTAAAATGCTTGTATACTAAAAACTATAAATTACTGTTAAAAGACATCAAAGATACAAGTAAATGAAAAGACAGCCCATACTTACAGATAGGAAGATTTACTACTGTTAAACTGTATATATTACTCAAGGCAATTTATAGATTTAATGTAATCCCTATGAAAATCCTAATTCTATTTTTTGCTGAAATAGAACAAATATCCTAAAATTCATGTAGAATCTGAAGGTACTGAATTGCCAAATTCATCTTGACAAGGTACAAAGATGTAAGCCTCACACTTCCTGACTTTAAACGTACTACAGGGCTAGCACCATAGGATAAAGGCTAAGTGCTATGCAGAGAGAGCCAGATTCCACAAGGCTGACAGGAGTTCAAGTCCTGGCTCTTGCAGCTTGAAAAACATACTGGAAATATAAGCATTTACCTAGGATCCTTCAGGGATGAAGTAATGGAGGAAAAAAGAATTGTGACAGAATTGGAGAATGCTTGAATGTGCATTCTCTCTCTCTCTCTCTCATGCACATGCCTTCGGGCATTAACAGAAAACATAACTCAAAGCAACGGTAATCAAAATGGTGTGGTACTGGCATAAAGGCAGACATACAGAGGCCAGCAGGTCGTGTGGTGGTTAATGTGCTGGACTCTAACATAGTTGACTGCAGTTCAAGTCCCAGATCCAGCAACTTGAAAATCATACCAGGAATGTGTGTGTGCATGCCCAAAATCCTGAGAGGAAAATAAATTGTGGCGTAGTCATCCCTCAGGGGGGTGATTTCTCACTTTCTTTCTCTGTGTGTGTGTCTCTCTCTGGTGAGTGCATGTACCCTACGGCAAAAACCTTCCTGATTTAAAAAGAGATAGAGAGACAGAGAGAGACAGAGAAAGAAACAGACATGTAGATCAATGGAACAAAATATAAAATCTGAGGCCAGCAGGTGGCATGATGGTTAAGGTGCTAAACTCCCACATGGCCAACTGTGGTTTGAGTCCCGAACCTGGTGGCTTGAAAATAACACAAGGCATGCATGTGTGTGCATGCCCAAAATCCCAAGAGAAGAATGGAGGAGGGACCAGCAGTTAGTGTAATGGCTATGTCGCTGGACATCCATGTAGTCGACCGTGGTTCACGTCCCGGACCTAGTGGCTTAAAACTCACGCCGGGCGCATGTGCGTGCGTACCCAAGATCCCAAGAGGAGAATGGAGGAGAAGGGATTGTGGCATGGCCATCCCCCCTGGAGGGTGATTTCTCGCTTTCTGTCTCTCTGTCTCTCTCTGTCTGTCTGGCGAGCGCATGCACCTTATAGCAAAAACCTCTCCAAAAAATAAAAGAATGGAGGAGAAGGGATTGCAGCATGATCATTCCCCCAGAGGGTGATTTCTTGCTTCGCCTCTCTCTGTGTCTCTTTGTCTCTCACTGGTGAGCTCACAAGAGTCCAGGAATAAACCCTGTATACATAGTCAAATCATCTTCAACAAAGGTACCAAGAATATACAAAATAGTGTTGCAAAAACTGAATATCCACATGTGAACAAATGAAGTTGTATTTTTGTGATTACAAAAGTAAACTCAAAGTGAATAAAAGACCTAAACATAGGACCTGAAACTACAGAACCCCTAGAAGAAAACAGAAGAAAAGTTTCAGATCATTGTATTTAACAATGATTTCTTAGATATGATAACAAAAGAAAAAAACAGATAAATGAGACTATATCAAATTTTTTAAATTCTGCACATGAAGGAAACAATCAACAATGTCAAAAAAGACAACCTACAAAATGGGAGAAGATAATTGCAAATCATATATCTTGTAAGTGGTTCATATCCAGAATATGTAACTCAACAACAAAACAAATAATTAATAAATGGGCAAAGGACTTGCAACAGACAATTCTCTAGAGAATATATACAGATGGCCAATAAGCATACAAAAAGATGCTCAACCTCACTATTCAGAAGAGAAATGCAAATCAAAACTACAATGATATCACTTCATACCCTTTAGGATGGCACTATGAAAAGAACAGAAACTAACAAATGTTGGTGAGGAGGCAGAGAGATCAGAACCATTGTGTACTTTTGGTGGGAATGCAAAATGGTGTTATCATGATGGAAATAGGATGGGGGTTCCTCAAAAAATTACAATTACCATACGATTCATATATACGCACTTCTGAGTATATAATCCAAATGAAGCAAAGCACATTTTTTTTCTTTTTAAAGAATTATTTATTTAATTTTATTTACCCATTTGTTAATTTTAATTTAACCAGAGAGAAACCAGAGAAAGAGAGGGAGAGAGAAAGTGAGAAAGCAAGCCACCAGGTCCAGGACTTGAACCATGGTCGGCCATGTGGAAGTGTCCAGTGCAACCACCATGCCACCTACTGGTCCCCACAAAGTACAATCTTAAAGAGGTATGCACGCACCCATATACACTGCAGCATTATTCACAAGAGCCCAAGAGTGGATGTAACCCTGTCTACTGAGAGATGAATGGATAAAGAATATAAGGTATATACACATAGTATATTATGCAGCCTTAAAAAAAGGATATCAGGACTGGCAGGTGGCATGGTGGTTAAGGTGCTGGATTCCCACATGGCCAACCATGGTTTGAGTCCCAGATCTGGTGGCTTAAAAATCACGCCAGATGCACGAGTGTGATGCCCAAGATCCCAAGAGAGAATAAAGGAGTAGAGACTGTGGCATGGTCATTCTCCCCTGAGGGAAAACTCCCAGAACTCACTTTCCCTCTCGCTGTCTCACTCTGTCTCCCTCAGGTGACTGTACACGCCTTATGGCAAAAACATTATTATTGTTTTTAAGAAGGCTACTTGGTCACATGCTGAAATGTGAATAAACCTCAGAACTTTATGCGAAGTGAAATAAACCAGTCACAAAAGGACAAATACTATCTGATTCCAACCATACAGAGTATCTAAAGTAGTCCAAATCGTAGAAACAGAAAGCAGAAGAGTGGCTGCCAAGGGCTGGAGGGAGCAAGACGGGGAACTCATGATTAAGGGGTACAAGTTTCAGTTCTGCATGATGAAAAAGTTCAGGATCTGGGCTGGGTCTGTGACACAGCTGTAAAGCACTACCCAAGAGAAGCAGATCCCACAAGCAACTGTGGTTCAAATTCCCAGTCAGATGGGCCTAAAACGCGCAGGGCATATGTGAGTATCGAGGATCTGATGAATGGGAGGACTGGAAGAAGGGGATGGTGGAGTGACCAGACCCTGTGGAGAATGCTCATTTCTCTCTCTCTTTCACACACACACACACGGACACACGGACAAGTGCATGTGTTATTATTTAATGGGAATAAAGAAAAAATGCAAAAGTTCAACATCTGTTGCTCAACAACGTGCATACTTAACACTTCTAAATGCTACACTTAATGCAACTATGACTAAGATGGTAAATTTAATGGTATGTTTTTTACAATAAGAAAATTAAAATTAAAAAAGAGGGAGCCAATTCAGCAGCCTAGTGCTTAAGGGAACTGGTTCTCAAGTGGCCGGCTGTGGTTTTGCATCCTAGCCCTAGAGACTGGAAAAACACATCAGGTGCATGGGTATGTACTGTCAAAATCCAGACAGGAGAGAAAAATGGAGACGGGATTACAGCATGACCACGCCCTATTGGGATGTGCTTTTCCCTCTTTCTTTCTCTCTGTCTTTCTCTCTGGTGAGCACATGTGCCCTCTGGCAATTAAAAACTTTTTTTTTTAAGAGAGAGAAAACTGGGGGGAAATATTTAGAGGCCCAAATGGTGGTATAGCAGCAATGCAACGTTCTGTGAGACCAACCACACCGCAAGTTCCGGGCTCATGACCAGAGACCTCCCAGAACACAATAGGTTGCATGCATGCCTATGATCAGGGCTGACTAAAGCTGGGGGTGGGGGGACTCTGACTTTTGTTTATCCATTCATCAGTTCGTAGATATCAGGGTTGCTTATACTTTTTTTGCTATTATGAATAATTTTTTAAGAATTATTTCATTTTACTTATTCATTCATCTATTTTAATTTGACCAGAGACAGACACACACACATACACACACACACACACACACACACACACACACACACACAGAGAGAGAGCGAGAGAGAGAGAGACAGAAAGAGAAGAGAAAGAAAGTGAGAGAGCAAGCAAGCCACCAGGTCCTGGACTCAAACTGCAGTCAGCCATGTGGGAATGTCCAGCGCCTTAACCCCCATGCCACCTGCTGGTCCCATATAAATAATGTTAGAAACATTCGTTTATGTTTTATATGGACATACAAGGGGACTTTGAAAAGACTGTGGAAAAATGAAATTAAAGGATGAATTTATTTTGGTGCAATTTTTTTTTAATATCTATGCATAGTTTTTTCATAGTAAGCATTTTCCATTCACTTCTGGAAGACTCCTTGTATTTTTTTTCTTTCATTCTATTTTTTCTTCTTTTATGTCTCTCTTCTTTTTTTTAATTTGCTAAAAAGTGAACACACTTGTCAGGGAGAGACAGAGACAGAGAAAGAGAAAGAGCAAAAGTAAGAAAGCACACCACCCCACCCACCATGGGGGATGGTCACGCCACAGTCCCTTCTCTATTTCTCCCTCCTTTCAGGATTTTGGGCCTGCTGCCAACACACCCAATATGTTTTTCAAGCCACCACGTCTGGGACTCAAACCACACAGTCATGTGGGTTCCAATCACCTAAACCGCCATGCCACCAGCTGCCTACCTGCCTTCCCCCCAACCTTGGTATGTTTTAACTTTGGTTTCTCTTGGGTATATTTGAGCTTTATGTCTAACATTCTGAAGAACCACAGAACTGTTTTTTAAAGCAGCTGCACCATTTTCCACTCTCCCAATAATGTTTAAGGGTTCTAATATGTGAGGCTTATGCAGTTAAATATCCAAGGTGTAAGGGTTAGCCACAACCTCACCAGCAAGTACATTCTGTCTTTTTTATTCTAGTCATCCTAGTGGGTGTGATATGGTATCTTACTGTGGTTTTGGTTTTCATTTCTTACTGTCTAATGATGTTGAGCACATTTTCAAAAGATTATTGACTATTTGTATATTTTCTTTGGAGAAGTATCTATGAGCATCTGCCCACTTAAAAACTGGGATATTGTATTTTAATTATTAAGTTGTTTTGTAGTCCATTCAGAGACTGTTATAAGAATACCATAAACTGATAGCTTATAGACATTTCTTTTTCACAGTTCTGGAGGCTGAGAAGTCCAAATCAAAGACTGACAGAGTTAATATCTGCTGAGGGCCTATTTTTCATAGTTGGAGCCTTCTGACTGCATCCTTACATGGTAGAAGGGGCATACAAGCTCCCTCAGACCTCTCTCATAAGGGCAATGGTCTGCTATAATCACATCCCAAAGGCCCCACCTCTCTCTCTCTCTCTCTTTCTTTCCTCAGTTTGGCTACAGGATACCTGCTCTTGCTAGAGAGAGAGAGATGCCAGAGAGAGAGAGAAAGTGAAAGTGAGAATCACCTCCCAGAGAGTACGCCCATGCTGCAATCCCTTCCAGCATTCTCTTCTGGGGATTTTGAGCACACACACACATATGCCTGGTGTGTCCTTTAAGCTACTGGGTCTGGGCTTGAACTGTACTCTTTGCCAAGTGAGATACAGCTGCTTTAACCACTACACCACTGGCTAACCTGACTCCACCTTTTAATAACATCATCTCAACATATGAATTTTGGGAGGACACAAACTTTCACACTAGGGCACGTTGTAAGAATTCTTTACATAGTTTATATATAAATCCCTTATCAGATATATGAGCTATAAGACCTTTCTCTTGTCACTTTCTCAACAGTATCATTTTCAGCACAAATAGTTTCAATACTAATGAACTTTATCTTTTTTTGTCACTTTTGTTTGATATTTCTAAGAGACTGTTGTGTAACTTAAGGTCACAAAGATTTACTTTTACATTTTCTCCTATAAGAGTTTTGGGGTTTTAATGCTTACTTTTAGCTTTATGATCCACTTAGAGTTAACTTTTGGGTATGGTGTGAGGTAGGGGTCCAACTTTGTTCTTTTGTATGTGGATATTCCAGTTGTCCCAGTATTAGTTAGAAAGGCT
This sequence comes from Tupaia belangeri chinensis, assembly GCF_000334495.1. NCBI lineage: Eukaryota > Metazoa > Chordata > Mammalia > Scandentia > Tupaiidae > Tupaia > Tupaia belangeri. The sequence continues at coordinate 3,862,607 of NW_006160193.1, read as the reverse complement.
ATTTTCCTCTACTGAAGTGTCTTGGTACCCTCATTGAAACACTAATTGCTCATAAATGTAGGGCTAGTGAGTTCAGTTTTAGACATGATGAACTTGAGGTACCTGCACTCATATCTTCAGAATGAATCTACATGTCTAGAAAATCATGTCTTCTACTTGTAGCGCAGGAATCAGCACAATATATGCACTCAATAAATATATGCTTATTATCCATCTATGTGAATCACAATCATGCTGCCTCATCATCTTTGGACTTGGACATTCTGAAATCACACTTTGCTCCTGTGAAGGGGCCAGCTGGTTCTCTTTCTAGTGCTGCTCCTCTATTTGAGACTCTTTCTTTATCTGATTCCGTCTGTTGCTTACAGAGCTATTTTGCTTAGTGACACAAATTGAAAAGAGCATTTCCTTCTTCCCAAGAAAGAAAATGTTTATAAACAGGACCCAAAAGCTGCTCAGTTAGAAATCTCAGCTGGTCCCAGGAAGCAGTGCCAGTGGATATATCTGGTTTTGCTCTCTCAGCACACAGATTCCAAGGTGTGATGTGTTTCTACTTGGTACACAAGGTTCAACTTTAGGCCAGGCCCAATATCTTTTGGTGTTCAAGCCAACATTAGAGAATCTAAAGCATAATGGATTTCAGCAAGTTAGAGGTCCAGGAAGGGGAGGGTCTCAGAATGGCCACTGACTGTAGTCATGAGTGGCTGAAAGGCCTTAGGACACTTAGGCAAGAAAAGGCAAGACTTTGAAGCCCACTGTCTTCGGTCATCTGTAAAGCCCATTGGAAAAAAGAATAAATCATTTCAAAGAAAAACAAAGGGGAAGAATCAGAACAGAAAATTCCTTTGTTCATGCAAAATCCCACCAATTCCTTTATGCCCATCTCAAATGTTAAATAAATAAATAAATAAATAAATAAATAAATAAATAAAGGGGCCGGCAGGTGGTGCAGTAGTTAAGGCACTGGACTCCCACATAGTCAATTGCAGTTCAGGTCCCGGACCTGGCAGCATACCCAAAATCCTGAGTGGAGAATGGAGGAAAAGGGATTGCAGCATGGCCATGCCCCCGGGGGGTGATTTCTTGCTTTCTGTCTGTCTCTCTGCATCTCCAGTGAGCTCACATGCCCTATAGCAAAAATCTCTAAGTAAACAAATGAATAAATTAGTGAAAACTGTCTGTTCTCTCATACTTCTTTGCTGCCACTTTTATCTCAGATGCCCCATGCTCCCCTTCCTGGCTACATCTTCCTAAGACCTCTGCACATCTCTGTAGCCCTGCCCTTAGCCCTTCTGTCTTGAACACAGTAAGAACTCAATATAGATCTGTGAAGTAGAAATGTGAGCAAATACGATAGCTGAAAACAGACAAACAAGGACTACTTTATAATGCAAAGTAATCTATACTTTAAAAAAAGCATTCACAGTCCAGCAGTGACATGGTGGTTAAAGCAGTTGGATTCCACATAGCCAACTGTACAGTTCGAGTCCCGGATCTAGTGGCCTGAACAATACACCAGGTATGTGTGTGCCCAAAATCTCAAGAAGAAATGGAGAATAGATTGTGGCATGGCCATACTCCCTAGGGGATGATTTCTCACTTTCCATCTTTCTCTCTCTCTTTGCCTCTGTCTCTCCATGGCAAGTGCATGTACCCTATAGAAAATAAAAAATCACATTTACTGTAGTAAAATAAAAATTCTTAAGTATATAAATAATCACATTTTACTGAAATTATTGGGTTGTCAGAAAAGTCACAATGTATTTTTACATAGAAAAATATGTCATGATTTTTCTTTAAATAATTATTTAATTTTATTTATTATTAATATTATTATTATTAACTTGCTATAGGGCATGTGTATTTACCTGAGTGAGAGAGAGAGGGAAAGTGAGAAAGTAAGCTGCTAGGCCCAGGACTCAAACTGCGGTTGGCCATGTGGGAGTCCAGCACCCAAACGACCACACCACTTGCTGGCTCCTAATGTCACCTTTACCGTGTAAAAATAAGATATATATGGGTTTACAATGCCTAAATCAATCACAATGGACACTTCTCTCAAAGGTACAAAGCATAAAGATCAAAATACTGACCTCTGGGCACCCTTTTCGCTATTCATCCTATAATCACTACAGTTCTCTCCTGTCCCAACCTAAAAACTACAGTATGGGCGAAAGCAAAGAAGTTTACGACCATGAAGACACACCCAAGGACAAGTAGCAGACACATAGGTTCGCACATGTCCACCACAAACTATACGCCCACTAACTGGAAGTCCAAGTCAACTTCTAAGCTAAGATGAGCGTGAGCCTGCTAGGGCTCAACAGTTAGTGCCGGAAGAGACACGAAGCTCAGTTTTCTATCTCCCGGTCCTGGCTCCTCCCACCCCCGTTGCCTTCTTCCATCCATATTTCCGCTTTAGTTACAGGCAAAAGGAGGCAAGAGTATGTGCTACCTTGGCCCATGTGTTGTCTAATTTCATGACGTCAACCCTGTCTCCTACGAAGTACAGAAAAAACATGGCTATGAGCCTTAGAGTTGGGAGTAAGATAACTGGACAATGTTAAAATTTCAATCTAGATTTTTAAAGAATTATTTTATTTAACTTTATTTATTTATCTTAATTTGACCAGAGAGGGACAGAGTGGGAGAGAGAAAGAGAGAGACGTAAAGAAAGAAAGCAAGCCTCCAGGTCTGGGACTCAAATCACGGTGGGCCATGAGGGAGTCCAGTGCCCTTAACCACCATGCCACCTGCCGACACCAAAATTCAACCTCTGGGTAGAGGTGGACTGAACAGGATGAACAAGAAGAAAATGTGCAACACTATTTAATTCCTTGATAATACTAATTATAGTTCTTTCTAAATCTAAGTCTGATGATTTCATTTTGTCTGTTCTTATAGTCTATTTTTTCTCCTGGTTTCTGGTTCAGTGATATCCTCTCAGAGATCTGGTAATTTCGGATTAGGTTCTAATCATTGCATATGACAATAATATATCTAACTTGTGGCTCTGAATAATGTCGTGGCCCTGGAGACAATTTACTTTTACTTCTGATATGTAAGCAGGTGAAGACCCAAAAACACCAGATCACCTTCATCCAGTCAGATACCGAGACGATGCGAAGCTGTAACTTTTGTCCCTGAGAGGAAGAGTCTATTTCTGGTCCTCCTCACCCTCAAGCAGAGCCCTTAGGAAACACCTGGGCATCTACTAGCACTCCTCCTCCTCCTCCTCCTCAGGCTCTGCATGCCATTTTCACCTCCCCAGCCCCACACACCTGTGTAAAGCGTTCTTCTCAGGTGACAATCTGAGTACTTCAAGGGAAGAAGTGGTGCCAAATGTCACCTTATCTGTCGGGCTTCCACTCTTTCTGGAGCCTTGGTCCTGCAGATCCCTTCTGCCTCGTACCTCTCCTAGCTTCCAACTGATTTTCTTTTTCATCGTTTTCCTTTTTCTTGCTGTCGTCAGAACTGGTCCACAGAACCTATTAACCACTGCCAGAAGCAGGACCCCTACTCCAATATGACATGACTTTTCTTTTGACCCATGGGCGGGAATTTTCTTACATAAATCATTCATGATTTCATTCAGGTTTTTCTGTGTGGTCTCCATGGTTTCTGCAGCTTTAAATTTGGGTCTTTTCTAGAGAACTAACCAAATCAAGATTAGTGAAGCAACTGGGGTGTAGAAAGAAAGATGCAGACTTGCCGCTGAGTAATAGAAGCCCATAAAATCCTAACTAAAACAAAGCACTCATCAAAAGTAATGTCATCAAACACTAAAATCTAACGAGCTTTATAGCTGGAATAGAGGGTATGGCACTCCTGGGGGTGGGGGGAAACGGCGAACTAGGCTGAGTCTGGTGCACCGCGGATAACACAATGAATGGCAGCTGTTTTTCTGCCTCCCTGCGCAACATCAGCCCCACCTAGAAGGGCTGAGAATTCAGAGTGGTTGAAAATTCAGAGCTATACAACGATCTTACTACAAACTCGACGGCTCATACGCATGCTTTTTCTGTACTTAGTAAGAGTTAGAGTCAACGTAATAAAATTTGGTAACACACGAGTGGACATAACAAATGCGCTCCCTGCTTTTGCCTCTAACTAACGAGGAACGCACGGGTGGCAGAAGTGAGGGGGAAACAGAGCTGGGAGCCCAGGAACCTGAGCTGCGCGTCCTTACTTCTCTCACTAACTCACGAGCCCTAGGCAAGTGACCTCTAGGTCCGGAGTGCTTTCGCATTTGAGAAATGAGAGGACTTGTGCGTTATTCAACAAGCCCTGACTCTGCCACTCACGGAGGACATAAATAAATAAACTAACAAATTAGAGAAAGAAGAAAATTGAGAAGCAATGATGAGAGAAAGACTGAAAAATGAAATCTAGGGACCAGCAGTTGGCATAATGTCTATGTCACTGGACTCCCATGTAGTCGACTCTCTGTCTCGCTCTTTCTGGCAAGCACACACACCCTATAGCAAAAACCTCTGAAAGAATGGAAGGAAGGAAGGAAGGAAGGAAGCAAGGAAGGAAGGAAGGAAGGAAGGAAGGGAGGGAAGAAGGAATCTGTTTAATAAGAAGCGTGAAGCCTTCCCCCATTCCCCACTACTAGGTTCTCCACTGCTGCCCCAAGGGATGCCATGGAGTCCTCTTGGCACCCCGCTGTGCCCACCACACATGGAGACAGGAGCTAATGTGTATTTCCCTCTCCCTTCTTCTCCAGATGCCTGAGTTGTGGGACTCCCAAATGGTGTATGACAGGAGCCTAACCCATAAGGACACCTGGACGGGTTATTCCT
>NW_006160193.1:3844257-3857783 GCF_000334495.1 Tupaia belangeri chinensis | reverse complement strand
TTTCCCTGTGGCCTCCCCTGCTCCCATCCTTGCTTCTTGGGCAAACCCTCCTCCAAAAACCTTCTCAGATCAGTCTTCACTTCTGGTAGTGTCTTAGGAAACCCAGCTAAAACACCGTGGAGCCGACGTGCTGATTTTTTTCTATTTTACCTGAAAATGAACACACTTGAAAATGTCAGGCCCAGCTGAAGGGCACAGGCAGGAGGGCACCACTGCACAGTGCTGGGGCCACACGGAGGCCAGGCTGGGCTCCAGAGTCGACCCGGACACACCGGGCCTGCCCATGCATACCTGTGATCCTGGCTGGGGGCCGGGGGAGGCTGCAGAGGGCGAGACCCTGTCAGAGGTACTTGTCTCTCTCATGCAAAAAAGAAATAAAACAAATATTTAAAATGTGAACAGCACTCACCAGGTGAGGGAGCGGACCTGCTCCTCACATGTGTGCTATGCATAGTGACCTCCCTGAGGAGAGCACTACACGGAAGGGGGAAGGGCAACTTCGCAATGGAAAACCGGACAGATGCTTGCAGCCAGGGGACTAAGTCAACGGTGCAGTCCAAGACGCACCTTAGTCTATGCCTTTAACGTGATGGCACTTTGCTCTGTGAGCCTCCTCCCCAAACTCTCCAGTCTGAACATGAGGAAAACAGACGGAGGCCAATAGAGGAAAACCGTACAGTGTACCTGACAGCACCCCTCGAAGCAGTCAAACAAGGGAAGTCTGAGAAACTGTCACCACCAAGCGGGGCTGAGACACAGCCACCAAATACACTGTGGCGTCCTGGATGGGGCCCCGGGACAGGGAAAGGACGTCAGGTGAAAACCAAGGCAATCTGAATAAATTGTGGACTTTAATTAACAATAATGTATCATACGAAGATAAGATGTTAATAATGGATTAGGGGACTTTGTTATAGGGAAAGTGCATGGGAACTCAGCACTAACTGCTCGATTTTTCTGAAAAACTAAAACTATTCTAAAATATAAAGTCTATTAATTAAAAAAAAAAAAGAAGGACATTCATCCACCCTTGGAATGGGTTCTGGAATCTCCATTTTGGAAGGACACATACCCACAACATCCTATGCCTATTCGAGTTGGAGAAATGTCTGGATACTATGGGTTCCAGTGAATAAATAGACGTGTTTACAAAGACGTGACAACAGAAAATCCATCCACACATCATCGAACAAATAAAGCCTCATGGCAGCAGTGTAGACACCACAGGCTAGCACATGGTCACCCAGTAACACATGAAGTCATTAAGCACATAGTGAACAGCTCTCACTTGGGTGCTGGCTTCTGCCATTTTGGGGTGGCTACCTGGGATGCTGTACTTTTTTTTTTTTTTTAGAGATTTTCATTGTAGGGCGCGTGCGCTCGCCAGACAGACAGAGACATAGAGACAAAGCGAGAAATCACCCCCCAGGGGGGATGGTCACGCCGCAATCCCTTCTCCTCCATTCTCCTCTCGGGATCTTGGGCACGCACGCACACGCGCCCGGCGTGAGTTTTAAGCCACTGGGTCCGGGACACGAACCGTGGTCAACTACGTGGGAGTCCAGCGACATAGCCATTACGCTAACTGCTGGTTCCCGGGATGCTGTACTTTGAAGGGTATGTGCCAAGCTGGAGTACATGCCATGAATAACTACCCATTGTAGGTGCAGGTGTAGGTGCAGGTATAGGTGCAGGTGTAGATGCAGGTATAGGTGCAGGTGTAGGTGCAGGTGCAGGTGTAGATGCAGGTATAGGTGCAGGTGCAGGTATAGGTGCAGGTACAGGTGCAGGTAGAGGTGCAGGTGCAGGTAGAGGTGCAGGTGCAGGTAGAGGTGCAGGTATAGGTGCAAGTGCAGGGTCAATGTTTATTAAGCGCCAGTGCCAAGGGTCCAGCACAGATCAGAAGCAGCCAAACCCCAGCCTTTAGGAAACCTAGAGCATAGCAGAGAAAACTTAGGTAATTACATGCACAGAAACAGCTACAGAAGCTATGATCATGGAGGGGGCCCTCTGATAGGCCTCTGTCAAGAACTGCTTTGCCAAGGAAGTGAAAAAAAATTCTTAATTAAGCTTATTTCTTTTTTTATAAGTATTTTATTTATTTAGCTATTTATTTATTTACTTATTTATTTAATTTGATCAGAGACAGAAAGAGGGAAAGTGAAGAAGCAAGCCACCAGGTTCAGGACTCAAACCATAGTCATCCTGTGGGAGTTCAGCACTTCAGCCATACCACCTGCCAGCCCCCAGGAAGTAACATTTAAACTAAGTTTCAGGCTAAGAAGTTAGCAAGGAGAAAAGGAAAGAAAAGCGGCTAGACTTCGATCAGCTAAGTTATGTTGCACATCAAATCTTTTCTTACTTAAGGATTCTCTGAGAGCAGGGAGAAAGAAGATCAACACAGTAAACACAGCTCTGCAGAAGCAGCAGAGAGGCAGGCAGGACCCAGAGAACATTGAAGGCGCTGGAACCTCTTAAGAAAAGGCCCAGGGCGAATATGTCACAGAAGGAAAGCACTGACGAGAGCGGTTAGGAGGCTGCCAACATCAATCTCTTAGAAGGCCGCTGTCCATTGTCTCTTTTTATTTATTTACACACACACACCTGCCACAGGTGCATAAGCATATATATATATATATATATATAGTAAGAAACGGAACACTGTGATGCTAACGTATATGACTAAGCCACTATATAGTGTATTCTGGGTGGGAAACTGCATCTTGTATACAGTGATTATGTTCAGTGAATGAATGCAAAATAAATCAATAATATTAAAAAAATACAATAAAATAAAAAGCCCCTTCACATACTTACATTAACTGCAAACCACAGAGCAGATCCGGCTTCAGATATGTCGGCTACACTGGGATGGGAGCAGGGCTCCCTCCCCTGGTGAGCAGACAGAACCACACCGCTCCCAAACAGGGCTGCCTATTAGTTCCTTCCTCTTCATTTACTTCTTTTCTGATTCTTTCCCCAGCCTCTTGCTCTTTTGGGGAGAACTTCCAAGTTTAAACCTCCAGAAGGGAACGTCCCTTCATTAACTTCATCTGCCTCTTTTTCTGTTCTGCATGTAAAACTAATATTCTGGTGCTGTATATCAATAGCCTTTGAAATGTATGCCCTTCAGTCCCACTAACAGCATCTTGCTAGTTTATCTCAAGGAAACAGAGAGATACCCTAAGATTTATGTACACTGATATTTATCACTATGTTATGTGCAATGACAAAAAACTGAAAACACGCTGCCTCAGAATGGGATACTGCTGGGACCAGCAGTTAGTGTAATGGCTATGTCGCTGGACTCCCATGTAGTCGACTGTGGTTTGAGTCCCGGGCCTGGTGGCTTAAACTAATACCAGGTGTGTGTGCGTGCGTGCCCAAGATCCCTAGAGGAGAATGGAGGAGAAGGGATTGTGGTGTGGCCATCCCCCCTGGGGGGTGATTTCTCGCTGTCTCTCTGTCTCTCTGGTGAGTGCACGCACCCTATAGCAAAATCCTCTCCAGAAAAATAAAAAAAAAAAAGAATGGGATATTGCTAAGTAAATTATGGTATACTATCTAAAACACACTAATAAATAGTTTTGAAGAACACTTAACAGGAGGAAATGCATATATGTTGAATGTGTGTGCCCAATACAAACAAATAGTTTTGTAAAAATGTTACACATGAGAGACTCCCACATGGTTGACCATGGATCAAGTCCCGGACCTGGTGGCTTGCTTTCTCACTTTTCCTGTCTCTCTCTCTCTCACTCTGTCCCTCTCTGGTCAAATTAAAATAACTAAGTAAATAAAGTTAAATAAAATAATTCTTTAAAACAATGTTACACATGGAAAAGATAAAGGAACCATGCCACGTTTCATGTGGCGACCTATAAATAGCAGGATTGAAGCTAATTTTTATTGTCCTCTTTATGCCTTTCTGTTTTCAAATTCTCTACATTCAATATAAATTATATTTCAACCAGAAATAAATGCTATTTGTAAAACAGTAAGAAAACATCACCACCAGGAAATCGTGTCTACAGAGATCTCCTTCAGGCCAGGAAGGAGGAGCGTCTACTTGGGGCTGGGGACCGACATGGGCTCTGGGGGCTGCACTCTGCGTTACCGCCACCCGGACTGCAGCACTTAGGGTATGCTCATGGACGACTCAGAATCTCCCCCACGTTTGTCGTTTGCTGCAAGGTTTCTCAAACTTGGGTAGTGCTGTGGTTTGGAACGTGTTATGCCCCAAAGTTTCACGCTTTGGAATTTGAGACTGGGAGGCGGCAAGGCGCACGGGTGGTGGTCGTCATTGTGACTGCATCACAGATGGGACACGCTCGTGAGCAGATGAACCGTGTCTCGTGAGACCCAGTGAGCTTCAGTTCAGAGAGAAGAGCTCAGCTCTTGTCAAGGCTGGTTGTTACAGAACAGAGCGAGCTGCTTGTTTTCTCTCTACACGTGCCTGCCACCCTCCAGGCTTCCATCAGCGAGGCGGTAGGCCGAGGTCTTCAGATTTCCCAGTTAACAGAATTAGCAGTTTGCAAATAAACCTCTCTTTTCTTTATAAAATCACCCAGGCTCAGGTATTTGTTTTTACTTGCCAGAGCTGTATACGCTCACAGGAAACAGAGAAAGGGAGAAAGCACCTCCCCCCAAAGGGACACGGTCCCACCATAATCCCTTCTCCTTCATTCCTCCACCCTGTCAGGATTTGGGGCATGCATGCACATGCGTCCAGCATGTTTGGCAGGTTTTGGGGGCTGGGATTCAAACCACAGTCAGTCATGTGGGATCTGGCTCCCTCAATCACCGGGCTATGGGGCTGGCCTAAGCTCAGGTATTTCCATGAGCAGCGCAAACACAGATAAGTGTACAGGTCACCTTTAAAGGGGAAAAAATACTTTATGTGAAACATTTTCATAAAACTTTTTTTAAGAGGAAGATTTTTGCTATAGGGCATGTGTGTTTGCAGGAGAGACAGAAACAGAGAGTGAGAATCATCCCCTGGGGAGATAACCAGGCCACAGCCCCATCTCCTCCACTCTCTCAGGATCTGGGACATGCACACACACACGCCCAGGGTGAGCTCTAAGCTGCTGGATCCGGGCTCGAACTGCGTAGACTATGTGGGAGTCCAGCAGCGTAACCATTACACCATCTCATCTGCTGGTCCCTTCATGTAGCTTTTAGAAGTACAATTTTAAAACTAAGTTTACATATCTTATATTTATATAACTGGACAAACAAAACAAACATATAAAGTAATTGTAGGGGCTTGAGGGTGGTACAGAGTTAAAATGCAACAGTCTGTGAGGCAATGCCGCAGGAGAAAGTTCCCACTTCATGTCCAGAGACCTCCCTGAGGATTCTGGGTGTTTGTAAGTAGTAGGATTAATGATGATTTTTATTGTTCTCTTTATGCCTTTCTGTCTTCAAACTCTGGGTAGCCATGCATGATGACCCAAGGTGGGACAGCAGCCCCAAGCCCTGCAGGGTTGCAGTCGCTCTCACTTGTTCATGGAAGGAAGCAACAGATTTCTTTTTGTTTTTTGGAGAGGTTTTTGCTATAGGGTGCATGCACTAGCCAGCCAGACAGAGAGAGACAGAGAGACAGAAAGCGAGAAATCACCCCCCAGGGGGGATGGCCACGTCGCAATCCCTTCTCCTCCATTCTCCTCTAGAGTTTAAGGGCACGCACGCACACGCGTCCAGCGTGAGTTTAAGCCACTGGGTCCGGGACTCGAACCGCGGTCGACTACATGGGAGTCCAGTGACATAGCCATTACACTAACTGCTGGTCTCAAGGAATCAACAGATTTTTAAAAAATAATAAAAATAAATTAAATACAAACAAAACCACCAAATCAGCAGAATTCAAAACAGTACTATTTTAATAAAAGGATGTTGTTACTTGAATGAAATAATTTAAGCACTGGCCTAAAAACAGGCACACATAACAACAGAATAGCGCTAGAAACGTGCACACACGCACACGTGTGCACGCCTGATGGCCCCACGGCTGGTCTTCACGTATCTGGAGGAAGGTCCTCGCACCTCAGTCTGCAGCACGGAGGTCAGAAATGCTCTTGGACCCACTGGGCAGCTCAGGCTGAGGGGGAGAGTAAGGGCGGTGCTGGTGCCTGTGCAGCTACATTGTGTCTGTCATCGCACTGCACCCTGCCTGACTCCGAGACTGATAAGGTGCCCTTGGCCCAGATGAGGTGGCCCCTGGCACACGACCAGGCCTGTCGACGTGCTAGACTGACCATGGCAGACATAGACAAGGCTGGCCCTGGCGGAGCAGTCAGCTTTCTGAGGGTTAAAGGTGACCCTCGCTCACGCAGCTGTCATCAGTTGCCACCATGTACCCCTGGATTTGGGGGTCCGGATGTCTGCATGACCTTCCAACCTAGAAAACGCTGCTCATGCTCCTGACTCATGAATTACTATGATAATCAAGTTTCTGGGTTTTCTGTTTGCTTGTTTGTTTTTTGAGAGAGATTTTTGCTATAGAGTATGTGCACTCACTGAAAAGACAGAGACAGAGAGAGCGAGTGAGAAATCAAGCCCTGGGAGGATGGCCACACCACACCACAATCCGTTCTCTTCCATTCTCTCTCGGGATCTTCACACGCGCCCAGCGTGAGTTTGAAGCCACCAGGTCTGAGACTCGAACAACAGTCTAATATGTGGGACTCCTGTGATATAACCATTATGCCATCTACTGGTCCCTGTTTTTGTTTTGTTTTGTTTTTGAGAGATTTTTGTTATAGGACATGTGCACTCTCCAGAGAGACAGAATGGGAGAAATCACCCCCGGGGGCAAGACCATGTCATAATCTTGTCTCCTCCATTATCTTCTTGGGATTTGGGGCATCGGCACACACAAACACACACACACACACACACACACACACACACACACACACGTGCCTGGCATGAGTTTTAAGCTGCCAGGTCCAGGACTTGAACCACAGTCGACTACGTTGTAGTCCAGTGACATAACCATTATGCCATCTGCTGGTCCCTGTAATCAAGTTATCTGACCAGCAGCTTTGAAGAAAAATGTAATTTCAGTCTTTACTTCATATTCCAATTCATAGAATGGATTTTTAAAAATTCTTCTACATATAATAAGAAAAAAACCACAATTTTATAATCAAATTTCTAGAAGAAAAAAGATCACGGAGTAATTTAATGACATAGATATCTAAAACTTCTATATACTAGATCAGTAAGAAGTAACAGACAGATAAGGGGAAATATCCGTAGAAAAGGAGGGTCCCAGCAGACAAACAACCTGAGGTTCATCCTGCAGACTGCCTTGTTAAGGAGGTGCAGAAAGGGAGCCACTTTCTGTTCAAGTTCCCTACACCATGAGTCCCTAGAAATCTTCTACACATGGGGATTATGTGTGTGTGTGTGTGTGTGTGTGTGTCAGGGCATGGGGAAGGGACTGGTTCCTTCTGCTCCCTTATCCCATCAAGTCTAGTATCAGACAAGAGTAAGAATTCAAAAATGACTTCTGAATGAAGACAGGAAAATACATAAGGTCTGTTATAAAAACAGAAACAAGAATTCAGGCATTAGTCTAGAAAACACGGAAAGTTTCAGACACAGCCTTAATCGTCAAAGTAATCCAATTTGACAGCTCTGTTCACTAAAATAAATGGACGTGTGGTTCAGGGGTTCAGTCTGCTACAATGCATTTCCAACTTTGGACACACCTAAACAGTTTGGAGACTACATTTCAGACTTCCATCAATAGTTTGCAGCTATGTACTCCCCAAAAATTATCAAGAAGGATGATAGGTTACTTTCACTTAAAAAAATTTAGGTTGATGGGGGCTGGCAGATCGCGTGGTGGTTAAGGGCGCTGGACTCGCATGTGGCCGACTGTGGTTTGAGTCCTGAACCTGATGGCTTGCTTTCTCTCTCTTGCCCTCTCATTCTCATTCTCACTCTGTCCCTCTCTGGTCAAATTAAAATAGATGAGTAAATAAAATAAAATAAAACATAAAATAAAAAATTAGGATTGAACAGAAAGAAGTGTTTTTCATGGGTGTTCTAGTCTGTTCTGCTGCTAATAACAGAATTACCTGAGCCTGGGCAATTTATAAAAACAGAGGTTTATTCAGCTCATGGCTTAGCTCCAAGGACAAAGGGCAGCAGCTTGCTCATGGGTAACAGGGTGGGGGGCAGAAGAGAGCATGTCTGTGTCCACGTCTCCAACTTATTCCCTCTCTTTATAAACACACCCAGTCTTCAATCTTGGGGCTCCAGTCTGATGAACCTTAATCCCAAGCTCCTCCAAAAGGCCACATCTTTTACCACCACCATCTGATCAAATCTTCACCCTGTTAATCCTGTCACAACCAAACCTCAACAAATGAATTACGGGGGACACATTCAACAAATGAATTACGAGGGACACATTCAAAGTACAGCAATGAGTGAACCAAATTGCTTATACATAATCAAATCAAATTAGTGACAACAGAAGTAGTGCATTGATCGCCTGGACGCCATGTACCTCAGAAACAAGTAAACACACACGTATAGAAGTTTAACTACACACAGTCTGCAACAGGAAATGATGTTAAACTGTCAGTGTTTTTTTAAAAATCTGTGTAAAAAACCAGATTTACCTAAGTGCTGCAGTCCACAGCAGGCTGGAAGCCACGGGGCCAGCCACGGGTTTAGATCCCTGGTCTGCCTGAGAACATGCTGGAGGTATATGCAGAGGCAAGATCCTGAGGAGCGGGAGGGCTGGGGAGAGGGGATCACAGCCTGATGAGACCCTGCAAGGGTTCTCTCTCTCTCTCTCTTACACACGAGCAAGCTCTCTGCCATGAGTAAAAGAAAACCTTAGGAAAAACAGACCAGCCTATGGCCTGGTGGTTAGGGAGGCTGTATGCCATTTGGCCAACCACAAAGTCTGAGTCCTAAACCTGGCAGCTTAAAAAACATGCTGTGTTGGGCCAGCAAGTGGTGTGCTGGTTAAGGCGCTGGACTCTTACGTGGCTGACTGCAGTCGGAGCCCTGGACCTGGAGGCTCGCTCTCTCCCTCTACGGTGAGCACATGTGACCTAGAACAAGTTACAAAATAATGGTAATAATAAATCAAATGAAATAAATCATTTTTTTCTAAATGCCAGGTAGGTGTGTGTGCCCAAAATCCCAAAAGGAGGGGACATGGAAGGAAGAGGATTATGACTCGGCCAAGCAGAAAGGAGTGCTTTCTCACCTCTCCTGTCTGTCTCTCTGTGGCGAGCTTATGTGCCTTTCAGCAAATTTAGGAAAAGAAAAAGAAAAAGAATAATCAAATGACTCTGGAAAAACCATTGAAGAACTTTCATTTCTACATTCATACCTTTTCACTTATTCCAAAAGGATGAGATCTGAGAATGCAATTACGCTATTATTGATGAAAAGTTAAACATTCTACTCATGACAACCAGTTACAGGGTAATTTTTATTAAATATGGAAATCAAGACAGGAGAAAGACATAAACATGGAAAGAAGAAAGCTCCTACCCTCCAAATCCTTATAAATGGTCTTTTCTTTCCCAATTACTTATATAATAAGAGGTGTCAAATATTCACTTTCAGCCTCGCCTCAGCGGCTCAGTGGCACATGCTGCTAAGACACTGCTATTCTACGACATGGGCCACGTGAGAGGTCCAGGTTTGATTCCCAGTCCAACCTCAAGTCCGCCCAGCGGCACTGCCTGAGTCTCAGTGCCTCAGGAGGCTGAGGGTGGCAGGAAGGGTGCTTACCACGATAGTCCTTAAAAAGAAAAAAAAAAATTAAAGTGATCTTGACTCCAAAAGTATTTTACAAACTGACAAGCTAATATAGTTAGGACAGGACAAAAAATAGGCGTTACTGTTTTCCACTGCTTCCAAAACCTGGTGGCAAAACCTCCAGAACTGAAGATTGACTCAAACTGCCCCCAAAGTGCAAATGGCAGGGACTTTTACTTCCAGTAATTGTGGACGAAGTAAATCAGAACAACCCTCTAACTGAAGAGAACTAGAAACACTGGGGAAAAAAATGTAACGAAATTTGCTTGGTGTGTGGAGGAGTAAGCACATCGGAGGCTCGGAGGTGAGCTCACTGCTTTTCCCAAGGGTTACTGGTCAGTCTCTAAGGGATGCTAAGTTTGGTGTTGAGGTGGGGAATGATTGTGTCCGTGCAGAGGTGAACACTAGCAGGAAAGGTGAACAGGACAGGCTTGTCTTCGCAAGGACTACACCTCAGTGAACCTGGACTGAGCCCACACTGTACGTGCCCCCATTTGCCTAGGAAAAGCAAAGGTGCATTATCTCTGGAAGAGACACACATCACCTTAAACGTTCAATTATTTCAAGCCCAGTTCTGTGAAGCAGTGGTGATGTGCTGCACAAGAGAAGCTGGATCCCACATGGTGATCGTGGTTCAAATCCCCAGCCCAGTCAGCCTGACATACCAGGCACGTGCATGAGCACCCAAGATACAACAGCTGGAGGACTGGAAGAAGGTGCTCATTTCTCTCTCTGGTGCATGCATGTGATCTATCATGAATGAGGAAAAAATTATTTCTATAAACAATTCTGCAAATATGATGTCTAGCATACTCTAAAAAACCCACAAGGTACATCAGGAAATAAGACAGTAGGAAAGGAAACCAACAGAAGCAGGCACTGGCAACAGATACTGTCATGATCAGACACAGACCTTAAGGGAATTATGTATACAATGTTCAAGGAGAATATCGTGATGGATAATTTTGGAAGATAACTGGGAACTATAAAAGAGGACCAATTGGGAATTAAATTTTAAAAGTGTAATAAATGAAATTAAACACTAAATAGATAGGATTAAGGTTTAATAGCAGATTACCTTCAGCAGAAGAGAAAGAGATAAGTGAGAAGATATCCAAAATGAAGAGACAAACATGGAAAAAAACAGAAGGAATGTTAGGAGACACAGAATATATAGTGAAATGGTCTAACATATATAATTGTAGTGCCAGCAGGAAAGGTAAGAGAAAATGAGGCAGAAACAATAACTGAAGTCCTAATGGCTGATGATTTCCAAAGCTAATGAAAGACATGAAGCCACAGGTCAAGAAGTTCCAAAAGCCCTTGTTATTAATCAAAAGAAATCCATACCAGAAACATCACTGAAAAGCTGCTGAAACCAAAGGCAAAGAGAATGTTTTTAAAGCAGCCAAAAGGAAAGACTGACTACTTACAAAGGAACAACAGACAAACAAGTGACTTATCAAAAAAAACAAACAAAAAAACAACCAAGATAGAGCTAATGAGGTAGCTTTAAAATACTAGAAGTAAACAATGGCAGGTCCGGCCTCAGTGGCACAAGCAATAGTGCACTAAACTACAGTGCTGGAAGCCAGAAAGCCACCATTGGTTTGAATCCCTGGCCTGGATGAACCTGAACATAACAGGTATGTGCACATAAGCTGAAGGGTTGGGGGAAAGGGATAATGGAGTAACATAACCCTGTCAAAGGATGCCTGTCTCTGTCTCTCTAAATCTCATGCACGTCCATGACCCTTCTATCATGAGTGGAAAATTAAAAACTTTTAAGAAGAAAACAATGACAAACCAAGAATTCTGTAAGTACTGAAAACGCCCTTCACAAATGGAAGACAACATTCTAAAATTAGATTGTCATAATGGTTGCATAACCCTGAATATTCTAAAACCCACTAACCTATACACTTTAAATGAGTAAATCTACGACATTGGAATTATATCTCAATAAAACTGTTTATAAAAAATAATAACATGAAGGACAAATAATGACATTTTCAAACAAAGAAACTAACAGTTTCTTACCAGCAGATGTGTGCTAAAGGAATATTACAGGGTATGCTTTAAGAAGGATGAAAGATTGGAAGATGACAAGGTAGCACTGCAGAGCTACAGAGAAAAGATGATCTTACTCATAAACGATGCTAAATAGTGGTGTTCGGTGAAGATGAAACACATTCTTTTTCACAAAGGTCAATTCCAGATAGAGTATGTATCTTAATGTAAAAGGCAAAACAGTAATGTTTCTAGAAGATATTATAGGAAATTATCTTTGTGATTTTGGACTGGAAGAAGACCTGTAAACTGCAGTGAAAATGGGACAAGATATTTGGACAGGCACTTCATAAAAGAGGATATCAAATACGCATGGAAAGATGTCCAACTCAATACTTGACAGGAATCTACAAATTAAAACCACCATGGGACGCCACTTCACACTTACTGGAACAGCTAAAATCTAAGACTGTCAATACTAAGCATCGACAAGGATGTAGAGCAATAACTTTAGGGGGCCGGCAGATAGTATGGTGGTTAAAGGTGCTGGACTGTGGTCAACTGCGGTTCAAGTCCTGGACCTGGCCTGGGGGACTTGCTCTCTTGCTTTCCCTTTCCTTCCCTCTCACTGGTCAAATTAAAAAATAATACTAACCAATGAAATTAAATACTTTTTTTTTAAAAGAACTTTCAATGCACTTGTTGGTAAGAGTGTCAACTGGTACAGCCAGTTTGGGAATGGTATTATCCACTATAGTTGGAGACATATGTATCTTTTTTTTTTTTTCTTGGAGAGGTTTTTTTTTTCCCCCCCTATAGGGCGCTTGCGCTCGCCAGACAGACAGAGAGAGACATGGAGACAGAAAGCGAGAAATCATCCCCCAGGGGGGATAGTCATGCCGCAATCCCTTCCCCTCCATTCTCCTCTCCGGATCTTGGGCACGCACGCACACGCGCCTGGCGTGTTTTAAGCCACCGGGTCCGAGACGCGAACCGCGGTCGACTACGTGGGAGTCCAGCGACATAGCCATTATGCTAACTGCTGGTTCCCGAGACATGTGTATCTTTTGAACTAAATATTCTACTGCTAGGTATAACCCCAACAGAAATAAATGCACAAAACGCATAGAATATTCATAAGTGCATTATTCATACCCAAAAGCTAGATACAACTTCTGGGTCTAAGACAGCAAAATGGATACATTGTGGTATATTCAGTCACTGGAATACTACTGACCAATAAAGATGAACAAACCAGGGTTACCAGAGAATGGGAGAATCTCAAAAAGATCTTGAGCAAGACGCATAAAATACATATTGTATTATTTAATTTGCATAAAGCTCACAAAACAGGTAAAATGAAACTACTGACACTATAGCTTTTAAGTGTTGTGTATTTAAAAGGTAAATTACACACAAAAAAAAAACCAAGAAAGTGATTATTCCGGTAACTGAAGAAACGCTACCTCTAGAGAGGAAGGAGGGGCAGCGACTAGGACAGGGCCCGGGCTCTGGGTGCGGGCAACGTTCATTTCTTGGCCCGAGAAGCCCAGGCCCCAGGCAGCGGTAAATCGGTGAGCCGCACGTTTGAGCGGTGCCTTCGCCAGCGTGCAGAAGAAAGGGGGAGGAACGGGGAGAAGGGGCGGGCGGCCAGCCCTGCCCAGGAAAACGGCCGCCGCAAAGTGAGCCGAAACGCGGCTCCGAGCCGGGCCCGG
>NW_006160193.1:3837397-3843467 GCF_000334495.1 Tupaia belangeri chinensis | reverse complement strand
CGGAGGGTCGAGCCCGAGGCCGCGGGGGCGGGGCGGTTTTAGGAGGGCGGGGCTTCGAGGAAGAGCAAGCGAGAGGGGAGGGGCTGTAGGCGGGGCTCAGAGGGTCGGGGTCTCCACGGGCCGCGCCTCCGTAGGGCGGAGCCAAGGCCTGGGCCCAGCGCAGGGCGGGGCCGGCAGCGGGGCTGGGCTCTGGGGAGGGGTGCCAGGCAGGCACATGGAGCGCTGCCCCTCCCAGTACTCACCTGGGCCAGGGAGGGCAGGCCGCACCGCATCCACTTGGTGTCAAGGGGTAATCTGGGTGCAGGGGGATGGAGATCCACAGCTGACTCCCTCGCTTTGTAAGAAGCCAAGGCGAGGGCTGGGAGTGGCAGGGTTGGGTTGATATCAAGGTCCGAGGCGTCTCCCTGAGCCTTCCAAGAGCCTCCCCGCCCCAGCACCAAACCTCAGTGTGTGATAAATCACGTCTTACCAGATACAGCATCAAATAGGGGTCCAGATTTTCCCTGGTTTCAAAATCCCCATTCTGCCCCACAGTTAGCTATCCTTAGTGCTGGCTAGAAATCTCACACCAGACATGCATCCTTACGCTTTCCCAAGATCGTCCCTGAGATCCTCCCTGGCCCCTGTCACAGTGACATTGAAATTAGAGCTGCCTTTAAAAAGAAAAAAATGGGTCTAAACAAAAGCCTAAAAAGTGTTTGCCGGTGTCTGGCATGGAGTGGGAGGGCAGTGAAGGGTGTCTGTTTCATGCCATGCCGGGACTGAGAAGAGGCTGAGTGGTTTTGCCCAAGCCCTAGCAGATGGTGGAGTTAGCTCTTAAGGAATTTCTGACTCAAAAATCTCAGCATGCATCCATTCTGGATTGCTGGGGCTGGACGCCAGCAATCTCGGTAGCAGTCTGGCTCTGTAGGTGCCACCCCCTACACACACCAAGCACTGTCCTGTGATTCCTTTTTTAAAAGAGATTTTTACCTTAGGGTGCATGTGCTCGCCACTGAGAGAGAGAGAGAGACAGTGAGAGGGAAAGTAAAGATCACCCCCTGGGTGCACGGCCACATCCAATCCTCTCTCCATTCTCCTCCCAGGATCCTGGGCACACACGCACATGCACCTGGAGTGATTTTCAAGACACCTGGTCGAAGACTTGAACAGTAGGCAGCCACGTGGGAATCCAGACTTAGGACTAGTTGTCCCATCTCTGCTCTTTCCCATCTCTGTTTGAACTGAGAGTCGTCAAACTTGAAAGCACCTTGCACAGAGCCCCTGAGTACTGTAGCTCCTCCTAACTCCATTTTTCCTTCTCTTCCCAAGGTCCAGATTGGTCTTTTTGCTACAGAAGACCCTGGGTTACTGATGCTCTTTCAGCCCACGGACTACTCTGATCTCCAGACTGGGCATTTCCCCTGCTGCCCTGGAGTCTGATGAGCTAGTGCCATCCTGTGACTGGGAGGTTTGGACGGAAATGCTGATGGCAGCCTTGCTGTCGAACCGCGCACCCACGGTGAGCAGTGAGAAGCACACACACTCTCTTTCCCGCTCTCTGCTGTGACTCTCTTTCTAGAAGGGGGGTGACACTGAGAACAAGGTCACTGGCCCGGCATCACCATGCACACTCAGACTTAGCTTCCTCAGGCTTCTGGCGAGATGGTTTCTCCAGAAACCATCAGAGGTTTGTCCATCAGAGAACTTTATGAGCTGCAGGAAGGGCTGGCAGGACAGATGGGGTACTCATCCCCTAGCCTGTGCCCCACCCCCCCATGAATGGGCATTGATCGTTGTCTTGCCAGTCCCAGGGTGCCCGGGGAGGCGGAGCGCTGTTTTGATCCTGCAGCTCACACCCCACTGAGCCTCCAGGTCTCATCTGACATAGGGGAGCCCAAAAGCCCTCCCTACAGGTCAGCCAAGCATCAGCTGTGTGCCAATGCCATGTGAGATCAATTCCCAGAAAGATCTTGGGACCAGCAGTTAGCATAATGGCTATGTCGCTGGACTCCCACGTAGTCGACCGAGGTTCGAGTCCTGGACCCAGTGGCTTAAACTCACACTGGGCACATGTGCGTGCGTGCCCAAGATCCCGAGAGGAGAATGGAGGAGAAGGGATTGTGGCGTGGCCATCCTCCCTGGGGGGAGATTTCTCACTTTCTGTCTCTCTCTCTCTGTCTTTCTGGCGAGCGCACGCGCCCCTATAGCAAAAACCTCTAAAAAAAGAAAGAAGGAAAGTTCTTTCCACCCTGCTTCAGCACCCTCACGCTTGCCTTCCCTTCCCTTTCTCTTAGAGAAGCATTATTTGAAACCACAGTCTGTTGAGCTGTTTTGCATTCTTCAAATGATGTGAATTCACGTTTTCCATCCTTCTTATAAAAGTAAACATTTATGAAAAGTGACTATGCTTGAAACATGTGGCCCTCAAATAATTTATTTCTGGAGGCTACCAGTCCTTGGATTGGAAGATTCCTGCCTGGGCTATATTTCTGGAGGCCACCAGTCCTTGGATTGGAAGATTCCTGCCTGGAGTCAGTGCTTCATGGCCTCTGGTGTCCTGGTGCAGGACCCTGGGCCAGGCTGACTACTCACAGCTCCAGGGCTCTCCGGGGCTGGAGGCCTCACCCTTGGGGGAGGCAGGAAAGACGGTGTCTGCTGTCCAGTGGGCCGGAGTAGTCGTAGAGCCACAGACAGATTACGGTCCTGCAAAGTCCTTCAAGGACATCTCCAAACTCCTTGTCCGGCGGGTGAAATGAGGCCCCCGAGGTTTCACGGACGATGGGATGAAGGGCTAGATGAACACTCTGCAGACTCCGGGTCCCGGACCTCACTCACCAGAGGCAGCAGAAAGAAAGGCAGCTGTTCTTTGTGATTGACCAATGAGACCACGGCTGGCTTGTAGTAAGCAACATCAACAATCGACTAGTTTCTGTCAGAATCAGTGCACTGCTGCCACACAGGCCACAGACGTCTCTGAGGACCGAGAGCCTCCTGGGACCCTGCGCCCCTCCTGCTTACTCACTATTAATCTCATTGCCCAGCTCAACGCTTACCAGCAGTTGTTTTCCTTAAATACAACACCATTTGTGTTCGTTCACTCAACCAGGGTCTCAAGGGCGCCTGCCTCCTCCCTTGCCCAGCCCACTGCCCCACTATCTGACACGTCGTCCTCAACCCAGCCGTGGTCGCCTCTCCGCTGGACGGCTCAGCAGCAGCCCCCGCACTCTCGGTCCCATGCTGGACCTGCGTCTCCACCTGCTGCTTTCCACAGCACACTGTGGCCTTCACGAGAGCAGCAGTCTGTCTCATGCCTCTTCGCCAGGCTCCCCACCCCAGCCTGCCCCAGAGAGGAAGAAGCCCCGTGTCAGTACCGGCGCCCTGACCAAGCCTGCCCTGGGAGGGTCGGGGCTCCAGCCTGCGGTGCAGGCACTTCTGGAAATGGAAGCACCTGTCTGTGTCCTGGTCCCACCTGGCAGGAAGCCGAAATCACTTCCAGCCCATTTTGCCCTCACACCCTTGAGAATGGGCTGTGGCTCACACCCTGGGCTCATTTTGATTCCATCTCTTTCGGGCTCCTCAGCTCCACAAGCCACACTCCTTAAGATCCTGTTGGGGGGCCAGCAGGTGGCGTGGCGGGTAAGGTCCTGGACTCCCACTGGTCCTCGACCACTTGAATCCCAGGCTCAGTAGCTTGAAAATCATGCAGGGAGTGTGCATGCCCAAACTTCCAGAAGGAGGATAGAGGAGGGATGGCAGTGGGGCCATTCCCCCTGGGGCCTGACTTTTCACTTTCCCTCCGACTCTTTCCAGTGAGCACACACTCCCTATAGGGGAGAAATCTGTTTGTCAGCTCTGAAGGCTTAGGAGGGGGTGACTTTTGGAAGAAGCCTGTGGGGTGATTCAGAGACCTGGACCAATGGAGGGAAGCCTAGCCAGACTTAGGCTGGGGAAGGCCTTAGGTAGCCGTCCTGAGGAGGGTCTCTCAGTACCACTCCGTGTGAGGAGGGGAGGGGAGCTGCGGACCCTGTCTGAAGCAGGCCTGCCTTTCTGGAGGCCCCTGGAGCTGGCCTGAGTGTTACCACCTAATGGGAACTTAACGTTTCACTTAATTAAATGAAGAAAGCTGAGCTGAGCTAAGTGCGTTCCTGCAACAGCCAGGCCAACAATCTGGGGCGGTCTGTGCCCCACTGGAGCCCATGCCATTCCCTGGGAAACACCAGACCATTGAAAGAAACGGCCCACCCAGCTCACACCTAGGCCAGCAAAGCCCCCCTCGTTCTCAGCCCCTCCTCAGGCCCCATCCTGCTCACCAGCAGCCCTTGGAAAATTCCTTCCTGCCTGTTTGTCCTGCCTGGAGACTCCGGCAGCCAGACCTTCGTAGGGGCCAAGAGAACTCCCACTCACAAGGGGGCTGGGAGACCTGGGTCTCTTAAGGCTTGAGCAGACATTTTAGGGGACTTGGGAAGTTCGAAAGCTGAGATCTTCCCACACAGCGAGGCAAAGTCCTTTACCAAGCTGAGAAGTAGAAGGTGGCCGTCTAAAGAGGGAATAATGGAGAGGTTGTAAGGAGAGTGGAGAAGAGCTTACATACGAGCAATCTGGAAACACAAACATAATTGGGGGATAAAAATACATTTCAGGGGCCAGCAGATGGTGAGGTAGCTAAGGCACTGGACTGCCACATGGCCGACTGTGGTCTGAGTCCTAGACCTGGCAGCTTGCTTCCTCTCTCTCTCTCACACACACACACACACACACACGTGCCCTATAGCAAACAAACTAAAAAAATCATAACAAAATTTTCAAAAATTTAACTTGAAGCCATAAGAAATAGAAAAGACACCTAGTGATTGGCACACCTTTCTGTGAGTGGCCAGAGAACAAATATTTTTGTTTTTTTGCAGCCCCTTTGGTCTCTGTCACAACTGCTTGACCTTGTAGCTTGAAGGCCGCCACAGTGTGTAAATCAGCCAAAGTGTCTGGGTTCAGAGAGGCGGCAGGCTGGCTTCGGCCTGCAAGCTCTATAGTGACCTAGAGGATCACACGAAAAAAGTACTCCACAGAACAGAGTGAAAAAAGGAAGAAATGGAAATCTTCATTGACAAAATAAGACACATAAATAATAGATTCAAGAGATCTGATGTCTCACTCAGAAGAGTTCCAAAAGGAAGAGAAGACATAATGAGGCGACAAGAGCGCTTTTAGATCAAAAGTATTTACCAGACTAGATGCTTTCTCCTTAAGATCAGGAGCAAGACAAGGCTGTCTATTCTCATTGCTGTTTCCAATATTATACTGGAGGTTCTAGTCAGAGCAATTAGGCACGAAAAAAGACATTAAGCCTGAAAAGGAAGAAAAAGCCTATTTGCAGGTGGTATCGCCTATAGAAATAGAGAAAATATGAAGAGGGACCAGCTCTGTGGCCTCATGGTTGAGGGAATAGGATTCCACATGGCTAATTGCTGTTCGCGTCCCAGCCCCAGTGGCTTGAAGACTTCACCAGCATGTGTGTGTGCATGCCCCAAACCCTAACGGGGTGGAGAAATAAAGAAGGGATTGTGGCATGACGATGCCCCAGTGGGGGTTGCTTTCTCCCTTTCCCCCCTCTGCCTCTCTGTCTCTCTCTGGTGAGCACACTGCTGCAGTGGTGCTTGGACACAGTGCCCCAGATGAGCAGGCCACCTCTGGAGAGTCTGTTTTCATGGTCTCACTCATAGGGGGAGGGTAAGGATAAACTCTGCAAACTGGGGGCCATAGGGGAGGTGGGGTGTGGGGGAGGCAGACTGGTCCTTTCTCAGGAATTTAGGGCTTTATCATCTGCAGGCAATTGGCACCAGAGGCCTGTTTCCCCCCTTGTAAAAGCTTATCTGGTAGGAGGGGGAGTTCTCTCTTGGGCCCTTCCATTAATCTGAGCAAGTTTACTTATTTCCTTAGGTAAGTCTCATCTAGGGCCCTTTTTAAAATTAACCCTTGGTTTGCTTATTTTCTTATGAACTCTCCACACGTGCCCTCTGACTTTAAAAGAAAATGAAAGAAAACCCTGAGGAATCCCCTAAAAAAACTATCAGAACTAATAAACAAGTTCAGC
>NW_006160193.1:3834549-3837378 GCF_000334495.1 Tupaia belangeri chinensis | reverse complement strand
CAATTCATGAGAATCAATTGTATTTCTGCACAATTGTTATGAACAATCTGAAAATAAAAATAATAAAACAACTGATTATGATGACATAAAAAATAAAATACTAAGGAATAAATGTAATGAAAGAAATGTAAGACTTTATACTGAGAACAATAAAATGTCATTAGAAGGAATTATAGCCCTATACATAGAAAGACATCCACTCATAGATTGGAAGACTTCATATTGTTAAAATGGCAATAGACTCCAAATTGATCTACATATTAAGCACAATCCCTGTCAAAATCCCAGCTGCCTTTTCAGCAGAAACTAGAAAGATGATCCTAAAATTTATTTGGGACTACGAGGGACCTAGAACAGTCAAAACAATCTGGGGAAAGAAAAACAAATGTTGGAGGACTCATACTTTTGATTCAAAAAGTTAGCAAAGAGCTACTGCAATCAAGGCAGTGTGGTTCTGGAACTGGCAGGTGTCGTGGTGGTTAAAGCCCTGGCCTTCCACGTGGCTGACGGCGGTTTGAGTCCCAGATCTGCCGACTTGCTTTCTCACTCTCCTTCTCTCTCTCTAGCCAAATTGAATAATAATATTAAATTAAATTAAATAAATAATTATTAAGAAAAAAACACAGTGTGTTTCTGCCCTAAGTATAGATATATCAATGGAATAGAATAGGGTTTCGAAATAAACTCCTACCACCATGGTCAATTGATTTTTAAGAAGAGTACCAAGATATTCAATGGTGGGAAGAATAATCTTCACTGAATAGTGCTGGAACAATTAGAGATTCACATGCAAAAGACTAACATTGGGCCCTTCTTTACATC
Source organism: Tupaia belangeri chinensis (assembly GCF_000334495.1). Taxonomy (NCBI): domain Eukaryota; kingdom Metazoa; phylum Chordata; class Mammalia; order Scandentia; family Tupaiidae; genus Tupaia; species Tupaia belangeri. The sequence goes on along the minus strand of NW_006160193.1, from coordinate 3,836,556 downwards.
ATATATTAAAGTTACTTCAAAATGGAAAAGACCTAAATATAAGAGTTGAAACTATAAAACTCTTGGTTAAAAAAAAAATGTAAATCTTACAACTTTGGGATATAGCCATAGCTTTATAGCTATGACACCAAAAGCACAAGCAACCAAAGAAAAAATTGATAAATTTGGCTTCGCCAAGACTAAAAGCTTTTATTGCAAATAGTACCATCAAGTAACTGAAAAGACAACCTACATAATGGGAAAAATATTTGCAAATAATATGTCTGATAAAGGTACAGTATCTGGAATATATAATGAAATTTTACAACTAAATAATAAAAATGGGACCAGCAGTTAGCATTATGGCTATGTCGCTGGACTCCCATGTAGTCGACCGTGGTTTGCATCCTGGACCCAGTGGCTTAAAACTCACACTGGCCCTATAGCAAAACAAAAACAAACAAACAAAAACAACTCTCCAAAATAAATAAATAAATAAAATAAGAAGACAAATAATGCAATTAAAAAGTGAGCAAAAGGTTTGGATACACATTTCTCCAAAGAAGACATAAAGATGGCCAAAAAGCATATAAAAAGATGTTCGACATGATCAGATATCAAGGAAATGTGAATTAAAACTATTCTTAGGGACCAGTAGGTGATGTGGTGGTTGAAGTGCTGGAGCCCACATGGCAAACAGTATAGGCTGGGTCTCAGACCCAGCAACTTGAAAAGCACCCTGGGCACATGTGTATGTGCCCAAAATCCTGAGAGGAGAAGGGAGAGGAAGGGATTGTGGTGTGGCCATCACCCCTGGAAGGAGATTTCTTACTTTCCTTCTCTCTGCCTTTCTCTGTCTCTCTCCAGTGAGCACACATGTCCTATGGCAAATATCTAAAACAAAAAAATTTTAAAAACTACACTGAGATATAACTTCATACCCACTAGGATATTCATAACTGGAAAAAAGAGAGAGAGAGAGAAAATAACAAATGATGAGGATGTGGAGAAATTGGTACTACCTTTTGGTAAAATTGTAAGGTGGTACAACCACTTTGAAGAACAGATTGTCAGTTCTTTAAAACGTTCAACAGTACAACTGTTATGAACAATTACTGTATGACCCAGCAATTTCATCCCTAGGCATGTGCCTAAGAGAAATGAAAACATAGTTCCATATACAATGTGTACACAAATGTTCATAACAGCATTATTCATAACTGCCAAAAAGCAGAAAGAGGTCCAGCTTGGTGGTCTCTTTGGTGGCATGCTGAACTGCAGTGCTAGAAGCCACCCGGTTAACCTTGGGTTCAGATCTGGCCTGGTCAACCTGAAACACACCAGGTGTGTGCTTATCCAGGGTCCCGATGAGCTGGAGGGCTAGGGGAAGGGGATCACAAGACAAAACCCTGTCAAGTGCTGGTCTCTCTCTCTCTTTCATTCTTGCACATGCGTTTGAGTACACACACTCTCTACCGTGAGCGAGATGGATCATTTTCTTTAAATGGAAACAACCCAAACATCCATAAGAGGACAAATGTCTGAACAGAATGTGGCACGCATACACAATGGATGGCCCTTTGGCAATAGAGAGATGTGCAGGACTGACACAGGCTACGGCATTAATGAACCTTGGAAGCACTGAGCTAAGTAAAAGGAGCCAGTCACAAAAAACCCATACTGCATGTCTCCATTTATATAAAATGTCCGGTGCAGGTAAATCCAGAGGTGGACAGTAGAGTATTGGTTGTGTAGGGCGGGAAGCACGGTGTGAATAGGGAGTTACTGTCCCTTAAGGACTGAATTTTTTTTTTTATTATTTTATTTGGCTTTACTTATTTATTTATATTTGACCAGAGTGGGAGAGAATGAGAGAGAGAGAAAGTGAGAAAACAAGCCACCAGGCCTGGGACTCAAACTGTGGTCGACCACGTGGGAATCCAGCACCCTTAACCTCCACGCCACCTGCCAGCCCCATGGACTGAATTTTATTTCCCCCAAATTCATTTGAAGCCATAACCCATCGGT
>NW_006160193.1:3826542-3834360 GCF_000334495.1 Tupaia belangeri chinensis | reverse complement strand
CGCAAACTGTGGTCGACCACGTGGGAATCCAGCCCCCTTAACCTCCACGCCACCTGCCAGCCCCATGGACTGAATTTTATTTCCCCCAAATTCATTTGAAGCCATAACCCCTCAGTGCCTCTAAATGTACTGGACACAGTGCCTTCTAAGAGATAATTACGTTACAGTGAGGCCCAGATCCAAATCTGGCTGGTGTTCTTACAAGAATAAAACACATAAAGAGACCAGAGACAGAGGAAAGGACCATCCACGGACGCTGCAAGAAGGTGGCTGAAAACCAGGAAGAAAGGCCTCCAACGAAACCAACCCTGCCGACACCTTGGTCTTGTGCGAAATGTCTTCGGTGGCTTACACCCAGCCCAAGGCAGTGCACTATGGCAGCCCTAGCAAATGACTGAGCCGCCAGTGGGTGGGTGGGGGGGCCCTTTTGGGGGTGATAAAATGTTCTGAAATTAGGGCCATCCTTGTGGCTTAGTGGTGAAAGGAGCTGGGGCCTACATGGTTGACTGTGTGGTTCATGTCCTGGTCCCGGCAGCTTGAAAACCACGTAGGGTACCCGTGCGTGTAAGTCCAAATCCCACCAGGATGGAGAGATGGAGAAGGAATTGCGGCATGACCGTTCCCCACCGGGTGCTGCTTTCTCTCTCTCACTGTCTCTCTGTCTCTCTCTAGTGAGTGTAGATGTCCTCTGGCCAAAAAAAAATGTTCTAAAATTAGTGGTGATGGTCATACACTCTGAACACATAAAACCATGGCATGGCATACCTTAAATGAGTGAATTTTATACAATGTAGATTGTATCTCAATAAAGCTGAATTAACATGGAATTCACCAGGTATTAGAGATAATTAACGTAGAAAGACACACGCCTAAACTGTCTCAGGTAAAATGTCCTTGTTTTGCTCTCCCATACGAATGTCATTGTTTTAGTTCGTTACTGCGTTGCTAACAGAAATACAGACTGGGCGATTTACGCAGAGAACGGAGGTTTATTTGCAAAATCCACAGCTCTGAGGCTGGAAAGTCCAAAAGCATCTTCCAGCGGAGCAGGGCGTGGTCTGTACCGAGTGACCTCAGCTTGCGTCATTTCCTCTCCCGATATACACACCAGAACGCAATCACGGGGACCCCACCCTAGTGACATTGTCACAACCACAGGCCCCATGAAGGAATGAAGTTTTCACCTAACACTTTTGCATATAATCAGGCCCCAACATTTGAACCTTTGGGGTGCCTCCAACCACCTCCGAGATCAAACCTTAAAGCACGAACCTTGAGGAGCAAGCCAGGATCCGAATCATAAAAGGTCGCTTAGCCAGGAGGACACTGGAGGCCCACAGTCCTGTTTTCTCTAAGATACAGACTTCCGATTTCCAGCTGCAGATAAGGAGCCTGATAATCAGTCGGGGTCTCATTTTCACATCGTGTGATAGTTTCCTATTGCTGACACAACACATTACCAAAGCCTCGGTGGCCTAACACACGCACGTGTGGGCCAGGTGGTGGTACAGCAGTAACACGACGGGACTCCCATAACGAAGGTCCTCGGTTCATGTCCAAGTCCTCCCTGAAAATAGGCTGGCTAAGACTGTGTGGATCACACGTGAAGACCCTTTCGGGGTTCCCTCACTCCCTCTCTCTCACGGAAAATATAAATAAAAACAAACCCTCCCACAGACATCGATTACCTTACAGTTCTGGGGGTTAGAAGGCCGATCTGAGGCTAGCAGAGACCAAGAAAATCTGCCTGTCAGCAGGCTGCATGCCTCCGGAGGCTCTGGGGAGCTCTTTCCTGCTCCTCCAGGTTGCCCTCATTCCGTGGCTTGTGGCCCCTAAGAAGAAGCGGGGCTACCTGCAAATACAAAGCCAGCCACAGCAGGCCTCATGTGGCATCGCCGTCACTGACCGTCCTGCCCCCAGACCTCCGCTCTGGCTCTGTCTTGTGCTGGTTCAGTCCTGGTGATTAACCAGGCCCAGAGGGAACAGTGACACCGTGAGTCTGTGATCCCCCACTGTAAGGCCACCTTAGTGCCTGCACCCTCGGTTTTCCCGCAGCCTTAACTGCCATCGGCACGGAGCCTACATGCTCCGGGACGTAAGGGGGGACGTACTGGAGGGGGGAGGGCTGTGTGCCACATATTAGTAATATTACTTTGCGACTGGAAGCCAAAAAGAGTTTCTCGTTATCTTTGGAGTTCAGAAGTTTCACCGGAGTGCCAAGAAACCCTAAATCGCTATTTTAAAAATGTAACTTAAAAAATGGAACTAGCAGATGGCACAATGGTTACATTGCTGGACTCCCACATAGTCAGCCTTGGCTCAAGTCCCGGACCCAGCTGCTTAAGCTCACGCTGGCTGTGCGTTTGCGTGCGTGCCCAAAAACCCAGGAACAGAATGATGGGGAAGGGATTGCGGCATGGCCATCCCCCTGGGGGGTGATTTCTCACTTTCTGTCTCTGCCTCTCCAGTGAGCACATGCACCGTATAGCAAAACTCTAAAACAAAAATAATAAGACTAATAAATTACCTTAGAAGGATAAAATACTTTCAGCTTAAAGAAGAAATCAATATTAAAACTACAAATTAATGAGAAATTAATGAAAATGAGAAAACGTCACAGCAACACCTATGGGCCACAGAGATAGCATACCTTAAATGTTTTTGTTATTATACAATGAAGAATACAAATAAATGACACGTTCAATTTTAACACAGTGAAATAAAGAAAAAGAAATTATGAGGAAGGAATAAATAAAAATAAATGCTGGAAATAATGAATCAGATACCAAAAATACTGGAAAATGAAATTAAGATATACTCTTCAAAAAGAAATAAGGGGGAGGGGACCAGCAGTTAGCGAACTGGCTATGTCACTGGACTCCCACGTAGTCGACCGCGGTTCGTGTCCTGGACCCGGTGGGTTAAAACTCACGCTGGGCGCGTGTGCGTGCGTGCCCAAGATCCTGAGAGGAGAATGGAGGAGAAGGGATTGCGGCGTGGTCATCCCCCTGGAGGGGGGGATTTCTCGCTTTCTGTCTCTATGTCTCTCTCTGTCTGTCTGGCGAGCGCCCTATAGCAAAAACCTCTCCAAAAAAAAAAAAAAGAAAAAGAAATAAGGGGTCGGATGGGGTTACAGCAGTGAAACGCGGGTTCCATGAGGCCGCCCCACGTGGGAGGCCCGGGTTTGCACCTGGAGCGTTCCGTAAGGACATGGGCTCTCACGGCCACCATCTAGACCAGCTAGGACTGGTGTAAAGGCCCTGTAGAGAGTGCTGTCTCTCTGTCTCCTTCTTATGGAAGAAAGAAAGAAAGAAACATTAAAAAGTCATTAAAAAAATAAAACTGAAAACTCACAAAGTTCAAGAAATGAAGCAAAAGCACAGGTACTAGGAATGGGAGAGGAGAAGAAAGCTCGCAGGTAACTGAACGTGAAATAATTACGAGGAGACGCCGTTGCAGTTTTAGTTCCATAATTCTGAAGATCTACACGAAGTTATTTTCTTAAAAATCAAATATGTGGAAATGTAGGTAACAGTGGACCTTAAATTGGACAGAACCCTGAAGCCAAGCTAGGCCCTGTGGCCACTGGCTAGTCAAGTGTTGGAAAGCAGCCATCTTGGGGCCTCGGGGAGAAACGCTGGACTGTTCGACTGTGAGTAACGAGTAGGCTCCCGGCAAGACGGCAGGCAGGAAGGATCCTGCATGGGCCAGAAGCCCAGCGGGTGTTCCCCACTCTGCCACCACTCGCTGTGTGGCCTTGGTCGGGCTCCTTAACCTGTCTTCAGAGGTGTTAGACCTTGGGGCCAGCAGGTGGTAAAGCGGTTACGCCGCTGGACCCCCACATGGCCAACCATGGTTTGAAACCCAACTTGAAACTCAAGCCGGGTGCATGTGCGTGCATGCCCAACTCCCCGGGAGGAGAGTGAGGAAGGGACTGCAGCGTGGTCATCTCCCGAGGGCGTGATTTCTCATTCTCTCTGTCTCTCTGTCTCCAGCAAGTGCACATGCCCTGTAATAACAATCTCTCTCTGAATAAAAGAGAATGGGGGCTTTTAGCCTTGAAACCCACAGGGCAGCTACAAGCAGCGGGCAAAGGTCGGGGTGTTGGGGGAGGAACAAGCTCGGAGTGAGCACGTTTCTGGGTCACCTCACCCTGTGACTGCTCTGATCAAAGCGGCCACCTCCTCAACCACTTTATGCAGTACATTTTCCCAACAGATTCTATCTGCAGGAAGATTTGCCGCTTGCATTAGTCAGGGTTCTTCAGAGAGACAGAGCCAATAGGATATATATAGCTATACAGAAAGGGCTTTATTATGGGAGCTTGGCTCGCACACTTCTGGAGGCTGAGAAGTCCTGCCATCTGCCCTCTGCAGGCTGGAGCCTGGAAGAGCTGGTGATATAGTTGTGGCCCAAACCTGAAGGCCTGGGAACCGGGAAAGCCAACGGTATGAATCCCAGTCTGAGTCCAAAGGCCTGAGAGCCAGGAGCTTTGATGTCTCGGGGTGAGAGAAGATGGACCACCCAGTCGAAGCAGAGAGAGCAAATTCATCCTTCCCTGCTACGTTTTTGTTAAGTTCAGGCCCTCACAACACATTGGATGATTTTCACCCACGTCAGTGAGTTGATCTTCCTTGAATGCAGTAATCCAATGTCAATCTCTTCTGGAAACTGTTCCCTAGACACACTCACAAGTAATGTTTTACCCGCTGTCTGGGCATCTCCTAGCTCAGTCAAGTTGATGCGCACAATTAGCCCTCCCGCTGTTGAAACAGTCTGAGAGGGGTGTGACCCCCAGCTCTCCAGCATCCCCGACTCTGACCCTTTTGTAATATCCACCTGCCATCAGTCGTTAGTTTTGCTTTGATAATTTTCTAAATTTCTTTCTTTTCTTTTTTTAGAGAGAGATTTTTGCTATAGGGCCAATGTACTCACTGAAGGAGAGACAGAGAGACAGAGAGATAGAAAGAAATCACACCCCCTGGGGGGATGGCCACACCACAATCCCTTCTCCTCCACTCTCCTCTCAGGATCTTGGGTGGGCACTCATGCACACACGCCTGGCGTGAGTTTGAAGCCACTGGGTCCAGGACTCAAACCACAGTCGACTACGTGGGAGTCCAGCAACATAACATTACACCGTCTGCGGGTCCCATAATTTTCTGGTTTCTTAGACTTTTAATAATACTCACAAGTTGGCCCTAGATGGGGATGTGTGAGAGAGTGTTGTCTTGTTTTCCTTCTTTTATAAAACCACTGCTTACTTTGAAACAGAATTTAAACTCCTTTCTGCAAGTGAGCCAGAGCCAGGCGAGAGCATGGGTGGACGGGCCGTGAGGCTGGCGCACGGCTTCCCCACACACGCCTGGCTTTCTCCTTGGAGAGTGACGAGGTTTACAGACTTTAGGTAAAAATAGCTTTGTGTGGCTTCCGCCAGGAAGACACTTTAAAAGGGACAGAGAATGCATTTGCTAAGAAAAGAAAGAGCCTACCGAATTGCTACCATAATTTGGGAATTCGTTTCATAATTTTGGAATCATTTTTACCAAACATATCAGAAAACATAAAGACGTCCCTGCCCCCAAACTTGCGAGTCCTACCTCTGGCATTTGGCCTGAAGAGAGAAATTTCACTAAGAGTAAAGCTCAAGGGATGGCGGCGGTCATGGCAGCCTCCTTTGCCAAGGGAAACTCTGCCAGCAGGAAGATACTCGGGGTTGGGGCAAAGGGTTGCACGAGCTCACCACGCAGCCTGCCTCTCAGCAGCCCCTCGCTCCACCAGCCCTTCCCTGACCTGTCGGTACCAGGCCCTGTGCTGGGTGCTGGGGAGGGCAGATATCCACCCCTCAGAGGGCTTCTGGATATAAGGGCAGTGGCCAAGTAAACGACAGTCACCATTCAAGGCGATTAGAAAAGTACAATGGCAGCGGGGACACATAGGTGGAACCAGCTCCCAGATTTGACACTCAAGGAGGCTTCCTGGAGGAGGCGACTTTTATATTAAGGAGTGAAAATTACGGTGTTTGACCAACGCTGTAATTAGAATATTGCCCCTCAAATTCATGTGTTGAGATTTGCTTGTGATGGGAGTAAGAGGGTGAAAAGTTAATCTGCCTATGGTGTTCAAGGTGGGGCCTCTGGGAGGAGATTCGGGTGAAGCCTCTGTGGTTGAAGCCTGGTATGTCTATAAGAAGACGGAATAAAGCAGACACCCAGGACCAGGTGGCATGGCAGCGGTAGTGTGACTGACCCCCAAGGGAAAGATCCCAGGTTTGCCACCCTGAGCACGCCGGGGCGCACGCACTCCCAGATCCTGCCAGCTGAGGCTAGGCTGCACCTCAGCATGGAGGCCTCTTTGGGGCGCTTCTCTCTTTCTCTGTCATGGGAGAAATAGATAAAATGACAGAGACACATGGACACGGGCTCTGCTCTGCTCGAGCTCCTGCCTGTTGACGCCTGAGGCTCTCTGCCGTGTCATCCACCAGCGAGAAGCCCTCACCAGGTGCAGCCTCTGGATGGAACAGGCATCTCTGCTCATCGTTCGCCCATCTCGGTTAGCAACAGAGAAGGCTAGAGAGCCGGGAGGGATGGGAGGACACTGCTGGGCAGAGAGCACAGGTAAAGACTAGGTGGTAAGAGAGTGCTCTGGGGCGAGGGGACAGTGGGCGCAGAGCCATGGTGTTGGAGAGGGACCCAGAGTCCACTCACAGGTCCCGTGTGCATCACAAAGAGCTTTTTCCTAAGAGCCACTAAGGGATGCCAAGCATGAGAGAGATGTGGGCAGACTTACAGCTCGCTCAGACGGCCTGGAGAAAGCCCAGCAGTGAGGGCAGCTGGCCAGGCAGAGGTGATGCCTGGGGGGAGATGACATGGACACACGCTCCTGTGGGAGGGAACCCTTGTGTCTTAGAGAGGCAGAATGGTACAGTGGTTAAGTGTGATTGCCGAAACCCGCTTACTTACTTAAAATCTCAGCTGCTTCACTGTGTGACACTTAACAAGTCGACTACCCTCTCTGTGTCAAAGGCAGATGATAGCAGTATTAAGCCACCTCCTAGGGTTGTCGAGGGTGTTACAGGAGTCCCTCTATGTGAAGCGTTTCCAAGTGTGCTCTCTAAGCAATGCTATTAGAGATATTACTCTTATCGGCAACTGGCAGATAAGGCAGTGGGTCAAAGAGAGGGATGAGGAGGAACACCCACATTCCTGCCTTGGGCAGTCAGGGAGTACAGTATAGGGTTTGGGGTGGACGTAGATGAATTAGGTTTGAAACATGGGGATACTGAGGCCCTAGTGGCATGAGCGGATGGGGACATTGCATGGCTGTGTTGAACATACAGGTTTGAAGCTGAGGAGACAAGCTGAGCCAAAGACACTGTCATAGGCCTTGTCAGGGTTGAAGAGGTGACTTAACCTGGGGGGGGGGGTTGGTGAGACAGCCCAAGGACAAGGTGGAGGAAGAACAGAGGGGAGCCTAGAGCAAGGCCTGCAGTTAAAGGTTGAAGGACTCATCCTTTAAAGGCTTGCTTTTCAATGGGAACGATTTGAGCCTGTTTAAGTGTCGGTGATAGGAGCCTATAAGGGCACACTAGAGAAGTGGCACACCATACGGGAGCCATTGTTATTTTTTCTTATTTTCTCTTATCATCACCATCATCACCACCATCATCCTCACTGCTACCACGATCACTGCCACCACCATCCTCACCATCTCCATCACCCTCACCACTGCCACCACATCACCATCACCACCATCACCACCATCACCACCATCACCACCATCACCACCATCACCACCATCATCAGCATGACTATGACC
>NW_006160193.1:3822029-3825520 GCF_000334495.1 Tupaia belangeri chinensis | reverse complement strand
ACCACCACCACCACCACCACCACCACCACCACCATCACCACCATCACCATCACCACCATCACCACCATCACCATCACCACCATCACCACCACCATCACCACCATCACCATCGCCATTACCACCATCACCACCATCACCATCACCACAATTATCAGTATGACTATGACCATTACCATCATCACCACCATCACCACCATCATCACCATCACCACCATCACCATCACCACCAACACCATCACCACCATCACCACCACCACCATCGCCAACGTCACCATCACCACCATCACCACCGTCACCATCACCACCATCACCACCGTCACCATCACCATCACTACCATCACCATGATCATCATCACCATCACCACTATTATCAGCATGACTATGACCATTACCATCGTCACCACCATCCTCACTCTCACTACCATCATCATCCTCACTGCTACCGCAATCATTGCCACCACCATCCTCACCATCTCCATCACCCTCACCACCGTCACCATCACCACCATCACCACCATTTATCAGCATGACTATGACCATTACCATCGTCACCACCATCACCATCACCACCATCACCATGATCACCACCATCGTCCTCGTCATTACTGTCACCACAGTTGTCATCACCACCACCATCACCATCACGTAATTATCAACACTATTATCATCATGATCACCATCACCACCGCTGCCATCAGCGGGATTATTACCATCACGACTACCATCACCGCCCTCACCATGACCATAACCAGTATTATCAGCATGGTCATCACCATCGTCGCCCTCACCATTACTGCCATCACTGTGATCATCACTGCCATCAGTGTGAGAGGAGGCTTGGTCAAGGAACGATGGTATCAGTCATGACATCGTCTTACGCAGCTTCTAGGAATTACTTACAAGGAAGTTATAGTGACATAGAAAAATGCCTATAACTGTACATTAAAAATATATAAAACACTGTATATGCAATATGTTATCAAGGAAACAGAGCCCAAATCCTGTGCATAGAAAAATAACGCAGGCAGGAAGTGCACTAAGAAATAATAGTGCTATTTCGGGGTGGTAGGAAGATGTCTGGGCTTCTTTCTCAGGTTGCTATAAGAAGTATGTATTAGTGTTATCATTTAACTGCGCAGGAACCTTTATTTTACAAAAAGACACAGAATGGGGGCTGCCCCTGCTAAGGTCTGTGACCTTGGGAAAATTCCTGTTCTCTAAGGGCTTTGCTTCTACATCTATAAAAATAAGGAATGAATAAGAAAGCATTTCCCCTAAAAGGGGCTCTCGGTTCTGGCATGACAGCAGTGTTCAGGAAAGACAGGCTGTGTGCTCAGAGAGCCTTGGGACAGGGACCCCGCCTGGTCTCTGCTCCAGGAGGCGAATCCTGCCGGTGCACGCTCTGCGCTCAGGCTCAAGTGTCCTCCCTCACCGCTGACCTTCCATCTTCCCGGTACACTCTGCCTGGCCTTTTTGCTGCCTGTACCTCTCACCATTCCCCCAGAGTGAGAATGCCGGCATCCTGGCCCCTGCACTGTGTCGATGCCTGGCTCAGCGCAGAGGTGCTGACTGGCTCCTCACGGCTTGCCTCAGGGGCAGGTGATGAGTTAATGCTGCTTCCAAACCTGCCCCTTCTGTGTAATGCTGCTTCCAAACCTGCCACTTCTGTGTGAATGAGAGAGAACACACACACACACACACACACACACACACACACACACGAGAACAGAGAAGCCGGTGCTGAGCAGGCCTGCGGGGGGCATGGGAGGTAGGGCTGAAGTGGCTCTGCTGTCACAGCCCACTCTTCACTTCATAGCGATGCTCTGAGATTACCCACAAGACCTAGAAGCTCATTTGGCCGAAAGAACCTCAGAAAAGTCCCGAAGCACTTGATACCAGCCTCGCCATGCGGGAGTCTGGCCATCTCCTCGTTCAGACTCGGGAAGGAGGGAGAAATCGCCCCCACTTGTTAGAAGCTAAAATGCTATAACCAGATTCTTTCCAATGTCCCCTTCCCATTGCCACGGCAACTCACCCAATAAAAAGAACAAGAGAAAGAAAGTCTCCAGGGTCCTCCCTGTTCCGGGGACCTGGTCCTTTGCCATCGTGTTGATCCTGCACCCTGGGGCTGCAGGTGCCTGACTTCGTAAGTCAGCAAGGCCAATTACCGCAGGCCGAAGGCAGGCTAAAGACCTTGGAGGGGAACTCCGGACTCAGAAACGCGGGGCCCATTCCTGTGACTGGGCCTTGAAGCCATTCCTAGAAGTGGGGTGTTATTTGACCTCTGCTTCATTTCTTTTATTTATGATTTTTTTTTCTTTCAGAGAGTTTTTTTGTATTTTTTTAGGGTGCTTACATTTGCCAAAGAGACAGAAAGTGAGAAATCTCCCCTCAGAGGGGAGGGCCACACCACAATCCCTTCTCCTTCATTCTCCTCTCGGGATTTTGGGCACGCATGCACATGTGCCTGGCCTGGGTTTCAAGCCACCAGGTCCAGGACTTGAACCATTGTTGGCCATGTACAAGTCTAGTGCCTTAACCACTGGGGGCCACCTGCTGGCCTCTCCCTTTTACTTTTTTCAAATCCCTCAGAGCATTTTCGGAGATGGGGCGAGTAGGACACTGATCCCCGGCCAGTAACTAGCGCCTTGGAAAAGTGTCTGAGCTCGAGCTGGGAGCCACCGCCTCCATACCGAGCCTGGCTGTGCTCTGCAGGCGGCTGCTCTCAGGACTCTCCACCGCCAGCACAGGCAGCGCTCCGCACTTCCTGAATTATCTGGAGACCCGCGATTAGCAGCCCTTCCAATGGCGCTCTGCGGAACGCGCCCCGGAGAGGGCTGGTGGGGACCTGGCTGCAGTTCTGCCCTCCGCGCGCGGCTGCACCACCTTGTTCTCTAACCCTCTGTTTGAAGCCGAGGAGGGGCTGTGGATCCTACCTCTCCGGGGTGCTGTACGGAGGATGGGGTTCTGACTGCTGGAGAGGAAGCGGGACAATGGGACCACCTGGTCACAGGGAGGGTGTGCCCGAGAAACCAGGAGCCCCACTCGCACGCAGAGATCCCGGAAAATCTTGCGCACACACACGAGGAAACTATCCAAGAATACTCCTGGCAGCGCTGGTAATGTAGCCAAATGTCGAACTGACATTTCAGCCTGAAGCCCAAATCCCACAGCCATGGCACTGCACAGGTGCTGTGAGGTCACGGGCAGAGGTTACACAAGAGGTTGCCAAGAAACTGCTTCCGCTCCCGCATCTGTCTTCAGGTATAAAAGGGCCAGGAATGAGAAATTTAAAAATGCATTTGTAAGGATTTTCTGGGGGAAAGTTGAGCTGATTCCAATCCCTGACCTCTGAAGGGGCAGACAGAAGGCTGCTTCCATCTCTCCCCGATCAGGTTGGGAATTTGACATGTGTCCTCTGGAGTCTGCAAAAGGGTGGCTCTCAGTTGAGGCCCAGAGGGGCAGTGTGGGAGGAGCTGATGCTCACCCCC
>NW_006160193.1:3821588-3821998 GCF_000334495.1 Tupaia belangeri chinensis | reverse complement strand
CCCCGGTGTCAGGGGTGGGAAACACAAGTGTCTCCTCAGGCCAGATGTGAGCCCCAAGCATGGGATCCAGCCCGCCTCGGAGCCTGCCCTGCAGGACATAGGAGGGGCAGATGGTCCACAGGAAGGAGGCCGAGTGGAGGCAGACCTCTGACTGCTAAGGCTGAGCAGGTGGTACTCAGTGGTAAAATGTGACACTCTGCAAGCCCAACCCACGTGAAGTTGCAGGGTCATGTCTAGACTGCCTAAGAATGCCAGGCGCACATGTGCCCGTGGTCTGGTTGGCTGAGGATGGCGGGGACTGTGGAGTCAAGACCCTGTTGGGGATAATGGAGTAAAAACTTAAAAAAAAATACGTTCTGTTGGGGGTGCCTGTCTATCTTTCTGTTACAAGAAACAAATATATATATATA
>NW_006160193.1:3793809-3805118 GCF_000334495.1 Tupaia belangeri chinensis | reverse complement strand
GGGGGCGATGGCCATGCCACAATCTCCTCTCCTCCACTCTCCTCTCAGGATCTTGGGCACGCACGCAAATGTGTCTGGTGTGAGTTTAAGCCACCGGGTCCAGGACTTGAACCGCGGTGGACTACATGGGAGTCCAACGACATAGCCATTACACTAACTGCTGGTGCCAGCAGCCCTTATCTTGAGCTATGATGTAAAGACCACCAATGCACCTAATGATGGATTTTATTTGTTTCTTAATTAGAATGAAAAAGCAGCAAGCTCTCTCTCTCTCTCCTCTCTCTCTGTATATATATATATATATATATATATCACATTGTTATCTTTGTAATTGCTTATATTTTATTTTTATTGCCAGAGCATATATGCACTGGCCAGACGAAGACAGAAAGAGCACTCCCACCAGAGCGTGTTCGTTCTGCAGCCCTTTCTCCTGGCGTCTCTGCATCCCAGTGGGATTTGGGGGACACATACACACATGCCCAGTTTTTCTCAAGTCACCAGGGTCAGGATGTGAACTGCAGTCGACCATGTGGGATCCAATTTCCTTAACCAGTTGGCTACAGAACTAGCCTGCTTACATTCTAGGCATATATACTGTTCTTACTGTCGTGATGAATAAAACATGACAATATAAAATCATATATACAAAATAGGGTATATATACTATGTCTTCCAATAATACATATAACACATTCTATGTTCCATCACTTACTATGATCTATTTACTAATACATAGTAACTTAACTAATACACAGTGAATAGATAATAGTAAGCCATAATGTATTATCTATATATACAGGTATAAATGGTAAGTGTGTATGTGTATCTTTTTTCCACTCTTCTTTTTGCCTAGGTCTTTGCTATAAGGTGTGTGCACTCATTGGAGAGAGACGGAGAGAGGGAAAGTGAGAAATTGCCCCCGGGGAATGGCCACACCACAATCCCTTCTCCTCTGCCTGTCAGGATTCTGAGCACACATACCCCTGGTGCGATTTTCTGGCTGCTGGGTCCGGGACTCTAACCGTGGTCGGCCACGTGGGAATTCAGTGCTTAACCACCACACCACCTGCTGGCCCTCTTTTTCTATTTTTGAGCCTGGAAAATAGTAGACGTATATAGAAATAAAAGTAAATCTTACATTTATTTTATTTAGAAGATGGTATTGACTTACAAGTCAACAACAGATCCTTTTCCTTTCCCTGATCTTATTATTCCCTCAATTTTTAACTTAAAAAGCCCATTTCCACCAGTATTTACATAACCAAGGAGACTAGCAACCAGGCTTGATAATCCAGCCGAATTCTTCATGGCGTTCCGACCTGGGGAGTGTCCCCACGCTGTGCGCGGAACTTCAGCTCCATTTGCAATGGCCCAGGGGAGAAAAAATCCGTATACGAAACAGAATATCGTGTGAATCACTCCAACTTTAAATATTTTAATTTACATACTTTCATGAATATAGGTCAATAAGAAATCTGCTTTTCCGATTTTATTTCTTTATAGAATATATTTGATAAGGATACATACAAACAGATCATCTTTAATACATGGTGTCCACCGGTGCCCCGCCCTGCCGCGGCAGGCGGGAGGTGTCACGGGGAACGTTTCCAAACGTGCTTAATCAGCCACTCGAAACAACCAGTGCCAGAGTTCAGACAATTCGACTCTTTTACTTGCCTGGAACGAGTAAAAATCTTAATATTTGTCTTTAAGTCTCTTTATGACTCCTCTATTTAAAAATCCGAGGTACATTCCCCAATGTAAACAATGAATTTCCACCTGCCACACAATCGATGTGGATAAGGCCTTCTTGACACTGCCTGCGGCGCCGCGGCCCTCGCTGGGCGCAGTCTCGCTTCCTATGTGATGAGCCGCACACCAAAGGCAGGAAGGAGCCCTCTGCACCTGGTGAGGCCTCGCGCCCTCTCCCCACCCGGGTTATGGTTCACTAACAGATGCCTTTTTGACTTGGTCTACTTGGTCGTCAAATACTAATGTACACTGCCCATCGCATAGAACAGTAGAGCCTAGCCTTACGCGTTTATTAAGAATCGCTAAAATCCTATACAAGTACAATACCGTATCATGCCAGTTAATATACAGAGGAAGGTGTCTACAGTCCCACCACGCATCGGGACAGGTGGACGGGGACGAGGTCGCAACGCACGGAGGTGTTCTGGTCAGGCGGGACAGCCCAGCGAACCCTGCGGAGACAGTGCAGCCGCTCCACCACCTCCCCCACGGTGTTCCTGGGAGCTCCGACGACAGAGCCCAGGGAAGCCTCCCCTCTCACTTCCTCACCCCGCTGTGCAGACCAGTTCCTGGCTCTCCTCTCCCCGAGTTAGCCTTCCAGGACCGACCCGTACCAGCGCTCCCGGGCTCGGTACCCCTCCTCACATACTGGCCGAGAAAGCTGGGCGGTGAGCTCGTGGGGACTATGTACAGTAGTGGAAAAGGCATTCTGTGACCGTGTTTCGAGTTCATAGAAAAGTTACTAAAGGTATCCCAGTTACTTGGGGTGCCGCCATGTGTAAACGTGGAGCCATTGCGCACGTGCCGTTTCAGAGTACAACAGCGAGCACGGGCCGCGCCCCCAGGGGGCGCTCGCTGATCGGCTAAGCTAAGGTGACCGGGCGCGGGCACAGTTTTCCTGAGGTTTGTAAGAAGTTTTTAAACAAAACAGAAATCACAGTGACCGAGAGCGATGCGAGTCAGCGTCCCCAGCACGCGTCTCTCCCACGTCCCGCGGGACTAGACTACCCGCCACTGCATGATACTCGTGTCCTTCCCGCCCGTGGAGATGAGGTGGCTGTCTTCACAGAGGAAGTCCACGTTGGTGACGTGGCTGCTGGGCCCGCCGGATAGGCTTGGAGCCTGGAAAAGAAGGCTGGTTGTGGAGGGCATCGGCACACACCGGCCTGCAGCGGGAGAGCACCCCCCGCCTTGCTCCTCGGCTCCCTTGCTCTGCCCTCGCCTGGTGGCTCTCACCTGCGCACCTGCTCCGCACCAGGACAAACCCGAGTCCCAGTGTTTTGGTGATGGGACAGACAGCAGCCAGTGACTGTCCTTGGCAGAGAAATGTGCAGTACCACAGGGCTGTGCCAGGCTCGGGCGGCCCAGAGGTGGGTCTAACTGCTGAGGGTGGGGACCTCCTCGGTGAACGAGGTCAGGTCTTGGGGGACAGGAGGGGTCCCAGGCATCGGGGCCAGCTCAGCTCAGCAGGGCCGGAGCAGAGAAAGCTGAGATGGGGCAGAGGAGAGAGGCCCAGAGGGCTAGAGGGACAAGAGACCCCAGGCTTTGCAGGTCCCCAGAGGCCCAGAGAGTGGGGTCCTGTCCACGTATGTGCCTGGGAGCATTCACCACTGCCCGTTTCTGCTGGGTTTCCACATGGGCCAGGCCAGAGTGCGGGCCCTGAAAGGGCAAGCCGCCCTTACCCTGAACTGTGAGCAGGGGTAGGAGAAGAGGTGCACTTTGCCGAAGTCGTCGCCAGTGGACAGGAGCTTTTTCTCGTGGGCCCGGCAGACAGCATTGATGTCGGTCCCATCGGAGCCCTCTGGCCACACTCCTGAAACAAAGACCCCAAAGAGGGACCAGCAGTTAGCGTAATGGCTATGTCGCTGGACTCCCACGTAGTTGACCGCAGTTCGCGTCCCGGACCTGGTGGCTTAACACTCACGCCAGGCGCATGTGCATGTGTGCCCAAGATCCCGAGAGGAGAATGGAGGAGAAGAGATTGTGGCGTGGCCATTCTCCCTGGGGGGTGATTTCTCGCTTTCTGTCTCTCTGTCTCTCTCTGTCTGTGTGGTGAGCACACACACGCTATAGCAAAAACCTCTCCAAAAAAAAAAAAGACCCCAAAGAGAGCTGGGCATACCGGAGACATAGGGCAGCTGCACCGGCTACTGCGCTGCGGCAGAGAGCACTGCCTGAGGTCTGGGTCTAGGAACCGGGGAGGCAGGACCTTTGCCTCGGCTCCTGGCCTCTCTCAGCTCCACCAGCCATGCTCAGGCAGCCTTTCAGCCACGGCGAGCCCCTCCCTGCACGGGAGGACAAAGACAGGCTTTCTGGGCCCACCTTGATGCTACAGCGGAGAGCGTCAGGAGCCCTGAGCCTGCATCCCCTCCTCTTCTGCCCAAAGGACCTGAGGGGAACCCGGCTGGGCCTCAGGCCTGCAGCACCACCACCTGTTTTTGGTAACTTTACATGTGAGAGAATCTCCTCCAATTATTTTTAGGTTTCTGCCATAGGGTGCGTGCACTCGCCAGAGAGACAGAGAGAGGGAAAGTGAGAAAGCAGTCCCTTGGGCGACGGGCATGCTGCAATCCCTTCTTCTTCAGTCCCCTCCTGGGACTCGGTGCACACACACCCAGTGTGCTTTTCAAGTCACCAGGTCTGGGACTAGAACTGTGGTTGGACATGACGGAGTCCAGTGCCCCGACCACCATGCCACCTTGGGCTCTTTAGCCCTGGGTCTGTGTGCTTCTTTGTGGTGTTCCCTGCCTGGGGCAGCCCGGCAGGTGCCCAGGCTGCCTCCATCGCTGCTGCCATCTGCTCGTGGGCTCCGCAGCCTGTGCCCGGGTGGCCTGGTCATGGTGGGCAGCGGGGAGGAGGGCCCTGCTCCTGGCTACTGCTTTGCAGAACCTCTCAGTCCCACAGGTGGGCTACGGGCTGGACGCACGTCAGTCCCTCATGTTCCCTGCCTGGGGCAGCCCGGCAGGTGCCCAGGCTGCCTCCATCGCTGCTGCCATCTGCTCGTGGGCTCCGCAGCCTGTGCCCGGGTGGCCTGGTCATGGTGGGCAGCGGGGAGGAGGGCCCTGCTCCTGGCTACTGCTTTGCAGAACCTCTCAGTCCCACAGGTGGGCTACGGGCTGGACGCACGTCAGTCCCTCAACTGCAGCCCTGCAGTCCGCCTGGGCCTTGCCTTTAGCCCCGAGTACAGCGCGATGCAACCCTGGGGAGGCGGCGTGTCCCCGCCAACTTCCTGCCTGCCGTCCTGCGAGAGACGGAACATGCTGGCCTTTCTTGTTTGACTAAACGGTGGCAGTTTATTTTAGGTTGTTTGTGAATATGCTCCTAAAATGAACTTAGAAGGAAGCGAAACGTTTAGTTTAAGAACCAAACCCTAACAGATGACAAACCCGTCAACTGAGTGCCATCTGGTTCATCCAGATCTGGCGTGACCTGGGATGATAAGACTCTGGAGGGTTACCTCAGGGCCGCTGGTTCCCAGCTGGCCATGCCGAGTATGCCCTGGCACCACCCCAGGCTGCCGCGGGGGGTGCGGCACAGGATTCTGAGCAGCAGAGTGGGTGCACGACCACAGACCTGAGGTTGTGCCACTACTGGGGAAATACTCTTTTTCTTCTTCTTAAAAAATTATAAGAAGAACTGATTATTTAATTTTATTATTATTGTTTTTTAAAATTTGACTGGGGTGTGGAGGGAGTGAGAAAGCGAGCCGCCAGGTCTGGGATTCAAACCACGGTTGACCATGTGTGCCTCAACTACCACGCCACCCTCTTTCTTGCTGCCCAGCCATCTTGGTGGCTGCTCTTGGTTGGGGCCATTCCACACCTAAGGCAGGGAGATGGTGGACACAAAGAGGATGAAAAAGTTGCTGGAGTCGATCAGCTCTCGACTCCAACATGTTATGAAAGTGGGAGTACATGCTGGGGTCCAAGTAGATCTTATTTATTTATGTATTTATTTATTTTGTGAGAGGTTTCTGCTATAGGGTGCATGCACTTGCCAGAAAGACAGAGAGACAGAGAGACAGAAAGAGAGAAATCATCCCCGGGGGGATGGCCACACCGCAATCCCTTCTCCTCCATTCTCCTCTTGGGATCTTGGGCATGCATGCACACACGCCCAGCCTGAGTTTAAGCCACTGGGTCCAGGACTCGAACCGTGGTTGACCACATGGGAGTCCAGCGACATAGCCATTATGCCAACTGCTGGTCCCCCAAGCAAACCTTAAAAGAACCAGACAAGGCAAAGCAAAGTTGGTCCCCCTTGCCAGCAACTGCCCAGCTTTGAGGGAATCCAAATGGAGCACACCATGTTGGTCAAAACTGGTGTCCATCACTAGAGTGGACAGTGTTAGGCTGGGCACAGCATGTGGGCACAGCCACGGAGTGTGCACGCCCGTCACTGATCCAGATCTGGATGTCATCAGAAGTATGCTGGAACAGACCCGTGAAAGTAAACCATGCAACGTTTTTCTTGAATAAAACTTACTAGAGCTTATTTAAAAGAAAAAAGGAAAAAACTACCACACCACCTATTGGCCCCTCTTTTATAATTTTAAAAAGTTTTTATTATTATTTTCATTGCCAGGGGGCACGTGAGCTTGCTGGAGAGGGAGAAAGGACTCCCAATAAGGTCATGCCACGATCCCCTCGATTCCATTTCTCCATCCAGTTGGGATTTGGGGCACACATGTGTGTCCAATATGTCTTTCAAGCCACTGGGGCTGGGCTCAGATGGCACGGTCAGCCACGTAGGATCTGTGTCCCTTAACTATTAGGCCATGGGGCCGGCCCTCTTTGTAAATTTTAAAAAATTGACAGAGTTTTGATTAACCTGAAAATTGTTACAATGTGCCTTCAGCACCCGAATACAAGGCCTAATAGCGAGATCATGGTGATTAGTACCCCATCATCTCAACCATTGCGACATTTTCTACAGGAAGCTAACCATTCTCCACACCCGCGTTTGGAAACGTGAGACACCGCTCCTGGCAGCTATCTGCAGTTTTGTTTCCGGTCATCGATATCCCTCTATCCCTCCATCCCATCATTTTTCTTTTCTTTTTTTTTTTTGGAGAGGTTTTTGCTATAGGGCGCGTGCGCTTGCCAGACAGACAGAGAGATAGAAAGCGAGATATCACCCCCCAGGGGGGATGGCCACGCCGCAATCCCTTCTCCTCCATTCTCCTCTTGGGATCTTGGGCATGCACGCACACACGCCCGGTGTGAGTTTAAGCCACCGGGTCCGGGACGTGAACCGTGGTCGATTATGTGGGAGTCCAGCGACATAGCCATTACACTAACTGCTGGTCCCCATCCCATCATTTTTCTGCAACAGTCATTCTACGTCTCTCTACTTCTGTGAGGTAATTTTTTCCGATTCCTATACGTGAGGGAGAGCACGTGGTGTCTGCTTAGAGAAATACTGTAAAAGTAGACCCCGCGTGTGATTGACCCTGACGAACTCTACAGAGAACTTACCGAACACATGGAAGCCCAGAGTGCAGGTGTACGTGGCCCACTCGATGTCCCTCGTGGCTTCCACACTTACGACTTGCTTGCAGGCAGAGGGGACCCCTGGGAAGGCAAACCGGATTTGGAGACATTTACACCAGGCCCCCACTCCTCCCCTGAGCAAGGCTGAGCCCCCGATCAGGCCCCGAAGGCTAACAGGTCTTCCAGTAAGGGACCTGTCCCACTTCCTGGCCCGGGCGACCTGAGCACAGCTGTCTGCCCTCCCAGCACGAGCCCCGGTGCCGCCACCTCTTCTTTGCTTCCTTCCCGTCTCCCTCTGACCGTTCCCCACGGTCTGGCCACTCTTGCCTTTGGCTATCCTGTGGTCTCCAGGCTCTGTATGCTCATTGTCCCCACTGGACGGGACTGCTGTCAGGCTCCCCGCCACAAGCTCAGTCCCCGCTCCCGTCCCTTCAGCTCTGAGTCTGAAACTGAAGCCTATGGCCACCTGTCACACCAAGTCCCTATAGGTGACCCGCTGGCTCCCCCAAAGATGCTCCCCAGTGGAGCACACACCTTGTTGAGAACACTCTAGACTCAGGGACTCTCCCTGAAAACACCACCCTGCTTCTGCCCCTGTGAGGCCCTGAGACCCGCTGGGGTGCTCGGCTCTGCTACACGTGCTCCCTGCTTCCTACCGCCAGCGGCCCACAGCCCCGGGCTCCTCGGCAGGAGGGCAACGTGCCCACCAAGAGTGACCTCCTCCCACCACCTGTTCCTGACACCTGAGGCCCGTGTCTGACCCCTGATTTCCTCATCTGTGAAGCAGGGACAAGACAGAGAGCCATGGGCCACGTGAGAAATGGGAACGCTGCACTCCGTAGCTTCTGTGGGCAGAGGCCAGGCCTTTCTCAGGCCCCGTGACCCCATGTGTGGGCCAGAGCTTGGTGTGTGGCAGGTGCCTGGGGACCGCCCCACTCCCAGGTCCTGCTGGGTGCAGAGATTGGTGGGGACCCGGGAGGGAAGGACAGCCATTCCTGGGGCTCCGTGCATTTCAGTGGTCTGTCTCTGCCTGCTGGGCGCAGCGGCTTCCTAGGGCCCTTGGCTGACGGCTACTGCAGCGGCTCCTGGGCCACCAGCCCGCCCTGCAGGGACTGCTCCCCCGGGGCAGGGTCAGCTTCCCCTTCACAGAACCGAGGTTCTCAGTGCTGGGAAGGACCCGAGAAGCCGGGCAGCCTGACTCCTCTACTTCCAGGGGAGGAAACCGAGGCCCGACATGACATCATGTGTCCCAGTCCTAAGGGAAGCGGCGTTTTCAGAGGCCCGTTTGGGCTGCAGAGTGGATGTGCCACGTGATTGCAACCCAGAGCCTGTGGGGTTGCACTCACAGTATAGGATTTCGTAGTCTCCGGAATTTGACACGAGGAACTGTGAGTTCACGGACCAGTCCAGGTGGGTGATGAAGCTGGAGTGACCCTGGGAGAGAGAACGGCTCGTGAGTCTCGGTGGCCTTGCGGGGGCTGACGGACGCTTTGCCGCCTGACGCCCGAGAAGCAGGGCACGGCTTACCGAGCACTTGCCCACGCGGGCGTACTTCCTCCCATTGTCGCTGACGCCGTAGATGTAGATGCAGTTGTCGTGAGAGCCTATGGCTAGGAAGTTCCCATCTACAAGAACGTGACAAATCACAGCTCAGTCAGAAATACACATCGTGTTCACGGCAAAGGGCCAACCTGGCTGTCGCTGCGGGTTTCAACGGGACGGCCTTAGGTAACTAACGAGTTATCTCAAAGAGAGGAGTTTGCTCTTGAACGAACCCTATACCACTTCCAATGGAGCTTTTGAGAAATACGCATCTGAGTGCGTTTTACAGTCTGGTAAAGAGTTACAGAGCCTTTCTGTTTTGCCATAGGGGGCATGCGCTCACCAGAGAGAGACAGAGACAGGGAGAGGGAAAGTGAGCAGTCACCCTCTAGAAGGGGCAGCCACACCACAGTCCCTCCCCTGTTCTCCTCCTGGGGTTTTGGGCATGCACACGCGCTCAGCGTGATTTTCAAGCTGCTAGTCCAGGACTCGAACCTTGGTCAGCCGTGTGGGAGTTCAGCGCCTTCACTACCATGCCACCTGTCAGCCTATTAAAGAATCTTTTTATAAACATTTGTAAAAACACCTTGTAAATCCCTTCTCTGGCCAAGCCTGTGCTCATCACTGAAGGACAGACTCAGTCCTCTAGTGGGGACCGCCAGGTCCCTGAAGGGGCTTTCCTGGCCGCTCTCTGAACACACAGGCCCTTGCCGGCCTCGTCCCCCTGCTCTGCCTGGGGGCCTTCTGACGGGCTGTCACCTAGTGTCACCTTCGCCTGGTTTCAGGGTCCCAGAGAGCTGCGATGCTCAAGTCAAGCATGAGGGACAGACTCCTGGTCACACACAGCAGAAAGGTCTGGTCCCTGGTGGATGTGCACGCCAGTGAGAAGCCAGATGGAGGAAGACAGTGGGAGGGGCAGCCAGGGAGGCCAGTATGGGAAGAGGTCAGGCGTTGCTGAGCCAGGACGCAGGAGGCGGGACGCAGGAACCAATGATGGGGCCCAGGGCAGGACATGGGCCATGGGGCTCTCTGCACAACCACATGTGCACTGGGCGGCGCCTTCCCCCAGCACTGGGGGTGTGCTCAATGGTGTCGCGAAGTCCCCCACAGCACGAGAACACAATGAGCTGCAGTGGGACCCCCTCACCAATTTTCCTTCTCCTCTGGTAGGAATCCCACTGGGAGTAGCCGGGCCTGGGCCAGCAGGAAATGGTGTTTTTGGAAGGCCCAGCCTAGGCCAGGTTGAAGTAGGAGCATTGGTAAGACCGAGGCAGCGGGCCCAAAGGGGCCAATGGGTGGTTTTACTGGGAACGAGAAAAGGGCTGCAGGCGCCGGGAGGCCTGCCGCTGTCTGCTGCTGGTTCTCGCGAAGCCAGGACTGCCCAGGAGCCAGGTGACCTGCACACAGCTGCCCAGCCGACCACGGCCTGACAGACTGACGACGACAGACACCAGGTGCCACTGGCGTGGTGGGACCGTGGGTGCACACCACCACGACCACTTTCCTTCAGACAGGGTCTCCCTATGGCAAGGCCAGCCTCAGGCTCGGGTCCTCCTGCCTCAGCCTGCCAGTCCTGGGGTTGCAGGTGCTGCCCGCACACCCAGCCCTCAGGCTAGACCAGGACTCACTCCGGCCTCCCGCGTGTCTCTGCTGTGGAGCGCAGGGTCCCAGCCGCGTGTGCCGTGCAGGGGCCCGGGGTCACCGTGAGTCCCACAGCAGGGACGAGTGCCTGCTAGGAGCCAGGTACCAGCCTAGCTCCCTGCGCTAACTGGCATGATCCTCGGCACAACTGTGTGAGGTAGTACTGTTGTCCCCATGCTTGGGAGCGGAAACTGAGGCATGGGTGGTAAAATAACAGGCCCAAGGTCACACAGATTTCCGGAAGCTGGCACTCAATCCCAGGCCAGACTCAGGGCCACAGCATGTCACCACCCCATGGACTCTGCAGAGGCGTCAAGGACAGGACGTGTCAGGTGGTGGGTGGCAAAACGGTCTGAGAGAGCGCCCTGGCCATCTGCTGCTGTAATGTGACAAGGCCTGTTTCACAGTGCAGGTATTTGCTGTTTAAGTTTCCGGGCAGGTGGCTACGTAAGGGCGAATCCAGAAAGAGCGTCACCCGCCCTTTGCCAAACTCCCCTTTGAGTAGTTAGCACGTGGTAGGATCCCCGCGTTCCAAATGTACGGTCCTGCCTGCGTGGCCCCCATCCTACCTGTTTCCCAGACAATCTCTGTGTCTAACGACCTTCCTCAGAGGTCATTCCTCTCTGGTTCCGGTCAAATCTCCGCACGGCCGGGCCAGTCTGCTGCTGCCTGGCAGAGGGAAACCGGCCCAGTGATGCCAGCCACAGCTCAGGTCTCTGCACTCCAAGACCCGCAGTCCCAGGAGACTCTGCCTTGCCTTCAAACAACTCTGACCACCCTCGCCCCAACCACAGTCTCCGATCCCTGGCACACGCACCCTCAGCGCCACCTCACTGCCTGTGGAAACGCGGACAGCGCTAGGAGACACACGCAGAAGCA